>NC_091979.1:331163891-331463891 GCF_044704955.1 Pristiophorus japonicus | reverse complement strand
GAGTGGATCCCCCTGACTCAACACTGACTGTGGGGACATTGGGAGTGGATCTCCCTGACTCAACACTGACTGTGGGGACACTGGGAGTGGATCCCCCTGACTCAACACTGACTGTGGGGACACTGGGAGTGGATCCCCTGACTCAACACTGACTGTGGGGACACTGGAAGTGGATCCCCCTGACTCAACACTGACTGTGGGGACACTGGGAGTGGATCCCCCTGACTCAACACTGACTGTGGGGACACTGGGAGTGGATCCCCCTGACTCAACACTGACTGTGGGGACACTGGGAGTGGATCCCCCCTGACTCAACACCGAGTGTGGTGACAGTGGGAGTGGATCCCACTGACTCAACACTGACTGTGGGGACACTGGGAGTGGATCCCCATGACTGAACACTGACTGTGGGGACACTGGGAATGGATCCCCCCTGACTCAACACTGACTGTGGGGAAACTGGGAGTGGATCCCCCTGACTCAATACTGACTGTGGGGACACTGGGAGTGGATCCCCCTGACTCAACACTGACTGTGGGGACACTGGGAGTGGATCCCCCTTACTCAACACTGACTGTGCGGACATTGGGAGTGGATCCCCCTGACTCAGCACTGACTGTTGGGACACTGGGAGTCGATCCCCCTGACTCAGCACTGACTGAGGGTACACTGGGAGTGGATCCCCCTGACTCAGCACTGACTGTGGGGCACTGGGAGTGGATCCTCCTGACTCAACACTGACTGTGGGGACACCGGGAGTGGATCCCCATGACTCAACACTGACTGTGGGGACACTGGGAGTGGATCCCCCTGACTCAACATTGACTGTGGGGACACTGGGAGTGGATCCCCCTGACTCAACACTGACTGTGGGGACACTAGGAGTGGATCCCCCTGACTCAACACTGACTGTGGGGACACTGGGAGTGGATCCCCTGACTCAACACTGACTGTGGGGACACTGGGAGTGGATCCCCCTGACTCAACACTGACTGTGGGGACACTGGGAGTGGATCCCCCTGACTCAACACTGACTGTGGGGACACTGGGAGTGGATCTCCCTGACTCAACACTGACTGTGGGGACACTGGGAGTGGATCCCCCTGACTCAACACTGACTGTGGGGACACTGGGAGTGGATCTCCCTGACTCAACACTGACTGTGGGGACATTGGGAGTGGATCCCCCTGACTCAACACTGACTGTGGGGACACTGGGAGTGGATCCCCCTGACTCAACATTGACTGTGGGGACACTGGGAGTGGATCCCCCTGACTCAACACTGACTGTGGGGACACTGGGAGTGGATCCCCCTGACTCAACACTGACTGTGGGGACACTGGGAGTGCATCCCCCCGACTCAACGCTGACTGTGGGGACACTGGGAGTGGATCCCCTGACTCAACGCTGACTGTGGGGACACTGGGAGTGGATCCCCCTGACTCAGCACTGACTGTGGGGACACTGGGAGTGGATCCCCCTGACTCAACACTGACTGTGGGGACACTGGGAGTGGATCCCCCTGACTCAACACTGACTGTGGGGACACTGGGAGTGGATCCCCTGACTCAACACTGACTGTGGGGACACTGGCAGTGGATCCCCCTGACTCAACACTGACTGTGGGGACACTGGGAGTGGATCCCCCTGACTCAACACTGACTGTGGGGACACTGGGAGTGGATCCCCCCTGACGCAACACTGACCGTGGGAACACTGGGAGTGGATCCCCCCTGACTCAACACCGAGTGTGGTGACAGTGGGAGTGGATCCCACTGACTCAACACTGACTGTGGGGACACTGGGAGTGGATCCCCCTGACTCAACACTGACTGTGGGGACACTGGGAATGGATCCCCCTGACTCAACACTGACTGTGGGGAAACTGGGAGTGGATCCCCCTGACTCAACACTGACTGTGGGGACACTGGGAGTGGATCCCCCTGACTCAACACTGAGTGTGGGGACACTGGGAGTGGATCCCCCTTACTCAACACTGACTGTGGGGACAATGGGAGTGGATCCCCCTGACTCAGCACTGACTGTGGGGACACTGTGAGTGGATCCCCCTGACTCAACACTGACTGTGGGGACACTGGGAGTGGATCCCCCTGACTCAACATTGACTGCGGGGACACTGGGAGTGGATCCCCCTGACTCAACACCGACTGTGGGGTCACTGGGAGTGGATCCCCCTGACTCAGCACTGACTGTGGGGTCACTGGGAGTGGATCCCCCTGACTCAACACTGACTGTGGGGACACTGGGAGTGGATCACCCTGACTCAGCACTGACTGTGGGGATACTGGGGTGGATCCCCCCCCTGACTCAACACTGACTGTGGGGACACTGGGAGTGGATCCCCCTGACTCAACATTGACTGTGGGGACACTGGGAGTGGATCTCTCTGACTCAACACTGACTGTGGGGACACTGGGAGTGGATCCCCCTGACTCAACACTGACTGTGGGGGCACTGGGAGTGGATCCCCTGACTCAACACTGACTGTGGGGACACTGGGAGTGGATCCCCCTGACTCAACACTGACTGTGGGGACACTGGGAGTGGATCCCCCTGACTCAACACTGACTGTGGGGACACTGGGAGTGGATCTCCCTGACTCAACACTGACTGTGGGGACACTGGGAGTGGACCCCCCTGACTCAACACTGACTGTGGGGACACTGGGAGTGGATCCACCCTGACTCAACACTGACTGTGGGGACACTGGGAGTGGATCCCCCTGACTCAACACTGACTGTGGGGACACTGGGAGTGGATCCCCCTGACTCAACACTGACTGTGGGGACACTGGGAGTGGATCCCCCTGACTCAACACTGACTGTGGGGACACTGGGAGTGGATCCCCCCGACTCAACGCTGACTGTGGGGACACTGGGAGTGGATCCCCTGACTCAACGCTGACTGTGGGGACACTGGGAGTGGATCCCCCTGACTCAGCACTGACTGCGGGGACACTGGGAGTGGATCCCCCTGACTCAACACTGACTGTGGGGACACTGGGAGAGGATACCCCTGACTCAACGCTGACTGTGGGGACACTGGGAGTGGATCCCCCTGACTCAACACTGACTGTGGGGAAACTGGGAGTGGATCCCCCTGACTCAACACTGACTGTGGGGACACTGGGAGTGGATCCCCCTGACTCAACACTGACTATGTGGACACTGGGAGTGGATCCCCCCTGACTCAACACTGACTGTGGGGACACTGGGAGTGGATCTCCCTGACTCAACATTGACTTTGGGGACACTGGGAGTGGATCCCCCTGACTCAACACTGACTGTGGGGACACTGGGAGTGGATCCCCCGACTCAACATTGACTGTGGGGACACTGGGAGTGGATCCCCCTGACTCAACATTGACTGTGGGGACACTGGGAGTGGATCCCCTGACTCAACACTGACTGTGGGGACACTGGGAGTGGATCCCACTGACTCAACACTGACTGTGGCGTCACTGGGAGTGGATCTCCCTGACTCAACACTGACTTTGGGGACATTGGGAGTGGATCCCCCTGACTCAACACTGACTTTGGGGACACTGGGAGTGGATTCCCCTGACTCAACACTGACTGTGGGGACACTGGGAGTGGATCCCCCTGACTCAACATTGACTGTGGGGACACTGGGAGTGGATCCACCTGACTCAACATTGACTATGGGGACACTGGGAGTGGATCCCCCTGACTCAACACTGACTGTGGGGTCACTGGGAGTGGATCCCCCTGACTCAACACTGACTGTGGGGTCACTGGGAGTGGATCCCCCTGACTCAACACTGACTGTGGGGACACTTGGAGTGGATCCCCCCCACCCCCCGACTCAACACCGAGTGTGGTGACAGTGGGAGTGGATCCCCCTGACTCAACATTGATTGTGGGGACACTGGGAGTGGATCACCCTGACTCAACACTGACTGTGGTGACACTGGGAGTGGATCCCCCTGACTCAACGCTGACTGTGGGGAAACTGGGAGTGGATCCCCCTGACTCAACACTGACTGTGGGGACACTGGGAGAGGATACCCCTGACTCAACGCTGACTGTGGGGACACTGGGAGTGGATCCCCCTGACTCAACACTGACTGTGGGGACACTGGGAGTGGATCCCCCTGACTCAACACTGACTATGTGGACACTGGGAGTGGATCCCCCTGACTCAACACTGACTGTGGGGACACTGGGAGTGGATCCCCCTGACTCGACACTGACTGTGGGGTCACTGGGAGTGGATCCCCCTGACTCAGCACTGACTGTGGGGTCACTGGGAGTGGATCCCCCTGACTCAACACTGACTGTGGGGACACTGGGAGTGGATCCCCCTGACTCAACACTGACTGTTGGGGTCACTGGGAGTGGATCCCCCTGACTCAACACTGACTGTGGGGTCACTGGGAGTGGATCCCCCTGACTCAACACTGACTGTGGGGACACTGGGAGTGGATCCCCCCACCCCCCGACTCAACACCGAGTGTGGTGACACTGGGAGTGGATCCCCCTTACTCAACATTGATTGTGGGGACACTGGGAGTGGATCCCCCTGACTCAACACTGACTGTGGTGACACTGGGAGTGGATCCCCCTGACTCAACGCTGACTGTGGGGAAACTGGGAGTGGATCCCCCTGACTCAACACTGACTGTGGGGACGCTGGGAGAGGATACCCCTGACTCAACGCTGACTGTGGGGACACTGGAAGTGGATCCCCCTGACTCAACACTGACTGTGGGGACACTGGGAGTGGATCCACCCTGACTCAACACTGACTATGTGGACACTGGGAGTGGATCCCCCCTGACTCAACACTGACTGTGGGGACACTGGGAGTGGATCCCCCTGAATCAACACTGACTGTGGCGTCACTGGGAGTGGATCTCCCTGACTCAACATTGACATTGGGGACACTGGGAGTGGATCCCCCTGACTCAACACTGAGTGTGGGGACACTGGGAGTGGATCCCCCGACTCAACATTGACTGTGGGGACACTGGGAGTGGATCCCCCTGACTCAACACTGACTGTGGGGACACTGGGAGTGGATCCCCCTGACTCAACACTGACTGTGGCGTCACTGGGAGTGGATCTCCCTGACTCAACATTGACTTTTTGGACATTGGGAGTGGATCCCCCTGACTCAACACTGACTTTGGGGACACTGGGAGTGGATTCCCCTGACTCAACACTGACTGTGGGGACACTGGGAATGGATCCCCCTGACTCAACACTGACTGTGGGGACACTGGGAGTGGATCTCCCTGACTCAACATTGACTTTGGGGACACTGGGAGTGGATCCCCCTGACTCAACACTGACTGTGGGGACACTGGGAGTGGATCCCCCGACTCAACATTGACTGTGGGGACACTGGGAGTGGATCCCCCTGACTCAACATTGACTGTGGGGACACTGGGAGTGGATCCCCTGACTCAACACTGACTGTGGGGACACTGGGAGTGGATCCCACTGACTCAACACTGACTGTGGCGTCACTGGGAGTGGATCTCCCTGACTCAACACTGACTTTGGGGACATTGGGAGTGGATCCCCCTGACTCAACACTGACTTTGGGGACACTGGGAGTGGATTCCCCTGACTCAACACTGACTGTGGGGACACTGGGAGTGGATCCCCCTGACTCAACATTGACTGTGGGGACACTGGGAGTGGATCCCCCTGACTCAACATTGACTATGGGGACACTGGGAGTGGATCCCCCTGACTCAACACTGACTGTGGGGTCACTGGGAGTGGATCCCCCTGACTCAACACTGACTGTGGGGTCACTGGGAGTGGATCCCCCTGACTCAACACTGACTGTGGGGACACTGGGAGTGGATCCCCCCCACCCCCCGACTCAACACCGAGTGTGGTGACAGTGGGAGTGGATCCCCCTGACTCAACATTGATTGTGGGGACACTGGGAGTGGATCCCCCTGACTCAACACTGACTGTGGTGACACTGGGAGTGGATCCCCCTGACTCAACGCTGACTGTGGGGAAACTGGGAGTGGATCCCCCTGACTCAACACTGACTGTGGGGACACTGGGAGAGGATACCCCTGACTCAACGCTGACTGTGGGGACACTGGGAGTGGATCCCCCTGACTCAACACTGACTGTGGGGACACTGGGAGTGGATCCCCCTGACTCAACACTGACTATGTGGACACTGGGAGTGGATCCCCCTGACTCAACACTGACTGTGGGGACACTGGGAGTGGATCCCCCTGACTCGACACTGACTGTGGGGTCACTGGGAGTGGATCCCCCTGACTCAGCACTGACTGTGGGGTCACTGGGAGTGGATCCCCCTGACTCAACACTGACTGTGGGGACACTGGGAGTGGATCCCCCTGACTCAACACTGACTGTGGGGTCACTGGGAGTGGATCCCCCTGACTCAACACTGACTGTGGGGTCACTGGGAGTGGATCCCCCTGACTCAACACTGACTGTGGGGACACTGGGAGTGGATCCCCCCACCCCCCGACTCAACACCGAGTGTGGTGACACTGGGAGTGGATCCCCCTGACTCAACATTGATTGTGGGGACACTGGGAGTGGATCCCCCTGACTCAACACTGACTGTGGTGACACTGGGAGTGGATCCCCCTGACTCAACGCTGACTGTGGGGAAACTGGGAGTGGATCCCCCTGACTCAACACTGACTGTGGGGACGCTGGGAGAGGATACCCCTGACTCAACGCTGACTGTGGGGACACTGGAAGTGAATCCCCCTGACTCAACACTGACTGTGGGGACACTGGGAGTGGATCCACCCTGACTCAACACTGACTATGTGGACACTGGGAGTGGATCCCCCCTGACTCAACACTGACTGTGGGGACACTGGGAGTGGATCCTCCTGAATCAACACTGACTGTGGGGACACTGGGAGTGGATCCCCCTGACTCAACACTGACTGTGGCGTCACTGGGAGTGGATCTCCCTGACTCAACATTGACTTTTTGGACATTGGGAGTGGATCCCCCTGACTCAACATTGACTGTGGGGACACTGGGAGTGGATCCCCCTGACTCAACACTGACTGTGGGGACACTGGGAGTGGATCCCCCTGACTCAACACTGACTGTGGCGTCACTGGGAGTGGATCTCCCTGACTCAACATTGACTTTTTGGACATTGGGAGTGGATCCCCCTGACTCAACACTGACTTTGGGGACACTGGGAGTGGATTCCCCTGACTCAACACTGACATGTTGGGACACTGGGAGTGGATCCCCCTGACTCAACACTGACTGTGGGGACACTGGGAGTGGATCCCCCTGACTCGACACTGACTGTGGGGTCACTGGGAGTGGATCCCCCTGACTCAGCACTGACTGTGGGGTCACTGGGAGTGGATCCCCCTGACTCAACACTGACTGTGGGGACACTGGGAGTGGATCCCCCTGACTCAACACTGACTGTGGGGTCACTGGGAGTGGATGCCCCTGACTCAACACTGACTGTGGGGTCACTGGGAGTGGATCCCCCTGACTCAACACTGACTGTGGGGACACTGGGAGTGGATCCCCCCACCCCCCCGACTCAACACCGAGTGTGGTGACAGTGGGAGTGGATCCCCCTGGCTCAACATTGACTGTGGGGACACTGGGAGTGGATCCCCCTGACTCAGCACTGACTGTGGGGACACTGGGAGTGGATCCCCCTGACTCAACGCTGACTGTGGGGACACTGGGAGTGGATCCCCTTGACTCACCACTGACTGTGGGGACACTGGGAGTGGATCCCCATGACTCAGCACTGACTGTGGGGACACTGGGAGTGGATCCCCCTGACTCAGCACTGACTGTGGGGACACTGAGAGTGGATCCCCCTTACTCAACATTGATTGTGGGGACACTGGGAGTGGATCCCCCTGACTCAACACTGACTGTGGTGACACTGGGAGTGGATCCCCCTGACTCAACGCTGACTGTGGGGAAACTGGGAGTGGATCCCCCTGACTCAACACTGACTGTGGGGACACTGGGAGAGGATACCCCTGACTCAACGCTGACTGTGGGGACACTGGGAGTGGATCCCCCTGACTCAACACTGACTGTGGGGACACTGGGAGTGGATCCCCCTGACTCAACACTGACTATGTGGACACTGGGAGTGGATCCCCCTGACTCAACACTGACTGTGGGGACACTGGGAGTGGATCCCCCTGACTCGACACTGACTGTGGGGTCACTGGGAGTGGATCCCCCTGACTCAGCACTGACTGTGGGGTCACTGGGAGTGGATCCCCCTGACTCAACACTGACTGTGGGGACACTGGGAGTGGATCCCCCTGACTCAACACTGACTGTGGGGTCACTGGGAGTGGATCCCCCTGACTCAACACTGACTGTGGGGTCACTGGGAGTGGATCCCCCTGACTCAACACTGACTGTGGGGACACTGGGAGTGGATCCCCCCACCCCCCGACTCAACACCGAGTGTGGTGACACTGGGAGTGGATCCCCCTGACTCAACATTGATTGTGGGGACACTGGGAGTGGATCCCCCTGACTCAACACTGACTGTGGTGACACTGGGAGTGGATCCCCCTGACTCAACGCTGACTGTGGGGAAACTGGGAGTGGATCCCCCTGACTCAACACTGACTGTGGGGACGCTGGGAGAGGATACCCCTGACTCAACGCTGACTGTGGGGACACTGGAAGTGGATCCCCCTGACTCAACACTGACTGTGGGGACACTGGGAGTGGATCCACCCTGACTCAACACTGACTATGTGGACACTGGGAGTGGATCCCCCCTGACTCAACACTGACTGTGGGGACACTGGGAGTGGATCCCCCTGAATCAACACTGACTGTGGGGACACTGGGAGTGGATCCCCCTGACTCAACACTGACTGTGGCGTCACTGGGAGTGGATCTCCCTGACTCAACATTGACTTTTTGGACATTGGGAGTGGATCCCCCTGACTCAACATTGACTGTGGGGACACTGGGAGTGGATCCCCCTGACTCAACACTGACTGTGGGGACACTGGGAGTGGATCCCCCTGACTCAACACTGACTGTGGCGTCACTGGGAGTGGATCTCCCTGACTCAACATTGACTTTTTGGACATTGGGAGTGGATCCCCCTGACTCAACACTGACTTTGGGGACACTGGGAGTGGATTCCCCTGACTCAACACTGACTGTGGGGACACTGGGAGTGGATCCCCCTGACTCAACACTGACTGTGGGGACACTGGGAGTGGATCCCCCTGACTCGACACTGACTGTGGGGTCACTGGGAGTGGATCCCCCTGACTCAGCACTGACTGTGGGGTCACTGGGAGTGGATCCCCCTGACTCAACACTGACTGTGGGGACACTGGGAGTGGATCCCCCTGACTCAACACTGACTGTGGGGTCACTGGGAGTGGATGCCCCTGACTCAACACTGACTGTGGGGTCACTGGGAGTGGATCCCCCTGACTCAACACTGACTGTGGGGACACTGGGAGTGGATCCCCCCACCCCCCCGACTCAACACCGAGTGTGGTGACAGTGGGAGTGGATCCCCCTGACTCAACATTGACTGTGGGGACACTGGGAGTGGATCCCCCTGACTCAGCACTGACTGTGGGGACACTGGGAGTGGCTCCCCCTGACTCAACGCTGACTGTGGGGACACTGGGAGTGGATCCCCTTGACTCACCACTGACTGTGGGGACACTGGGAGTGGATCCCCATGACTCAGCACTGACTGTGGGGACACTGGGAGTGGATCCCCCTGACTCAGCACTGACTGTGGGGACACTGAGAGTGGATCCCCCTTACTCAACACCGAGTGTGGGGACACTGGGAGTGGATCCCCCCTGACGCAACACTGACCGTGGGAACACTGGGAGTGGATCCCCCCTGACTCAACACCGAGTGTGGTGACAGTGGGAGTGGATCCCCCTGACTCAACACTGACTGTGGGGACACTGGGAGTGGATCCCCCTGACTCAACACTGACTGTGGGGACACTGGGAGTGGATCCCCCCTGACTCAACACTGACTGTGGGGAAACTGGGAGTGGATCCCCCTGACTCAACACTGACTGTGGGGACACTGGGAGTGGATCCCCCTGACCCAACACTGACTGTGGGGACACTGGGAGTGGATCCCCCTTACTCAACACTGACTGCGGGGACATTGGGACTGGATCCCCCTGACTCAGCACTGACTGTGGGGACACTGTGAGTGGATCCCCCTGACTCAACACTGACTGTGGGGACACTGGGAGTGGATCTCCCTGACTCAGCACTGACTGTGGGGACACTGGGAGTGGATCCCCTTGACTCAGCACTGACTGAGGGTACACTGGGAGTGGATCCCCCTGACTCAGCACTGACTGTGGGGACACTGGGAGTGGATCCTCCTGACTCAACACTGACTGTGGGGACACGGGGAGTGGATCCCCATGACTCAACACTGACTGTGGGGACACTGGGAGTGGATCCCCCTGACTCAACATTGACTGTGGGGACACTGGGTGTGGATCCCCCTGACTCAACACTGACTGTGGGGACACTGGGAGTGGATCCCCCTGACTCAACACTGACTGTGGGGACACTGGGAGTGGATCCCCTGACTCAACACTGACTGTGGGGACACTGGCAGTGGATCCCCCTGACTCAACACTGACTGTGGGGACACTGGGAGTGGATCCCCCTGACTCAACACTGACTGTGGGGACACTGCGAGTGGATCTCCCTGACTCAACACTGACTGTGTGGGCACTGGGAGTGGATCCCCCTGACTCAACACTGACTGTGGGGACACTGGGAGTGGATCTCCCTGACTCAACACTGACTGTGGGGACACTGGGAGTGGATCCCTCTGACTCAACACTGACTGTGGGGACACTGGGAGTGGATCCCCCTGACTCAACATTGACTGTGGGGACACTGGGAGTGGATCCCCCTGACTCAACACTGACTGTGTGGACACTGGGAGTGGATCCCCCTGACTCAACACTGACTGTGGGTACACTGGGAGTGGATCCCCCTGACTCAACACTGACTGTGGGGACACTGGGAGTGGATCCCCCTGACTCAACACTGGCTGTGGGGACACTGGGAGTGGATCCCCCTGACTCAACGCTGACTGTGGGGAAACTGGGAGTGGATCCCTTGACTCAACACTGACTGTGGGGACACTGGGAGTGGATCCCCCTGACTCAACACTGACTATGTGGACACTGGGAGTGGATCCCCCCTGACTCAACACTGACTGTGGGGACACTGGGAGTGGATCCCCCTGAATCAACACTGACTGTGGTGTCACTGGGAGTGGATCTCCCTGACTCAACATTGACTTTGGGGACACTGGGAGTGGATCCCCCTGACTCAACACTGACTTTGGGGACACTGGGAGTGGATCCCCCTGACTCAACATTGACTGTGGGGACACTGGGAGTGGATCCCCCTGACTCAACACTGACTGTGGGGACACTGGGAGTGGATCCCCCTGACTCAACACTGACTGTGGCGTCACTGGGAGTGGATCTCCCTGACACAACATTGACTTTGGGGACATTGGGAGTGGATCCCCCTGACTCAACACTGACTTTGGGGACACTGGGAGTGGATTCCCCTGACTCAACACTGACTGTGGGGACACTGGGAGTGGATCCCCCTGACTCAACACTGACTGTGGGGACACTGGGAGTGGATCCCCCTGACTCAACACTGACTGTGGGGTCACTGGGAGTGGATCCCCCTGACTCAGCACTGACTGTGGGGTCACTGGGAGTGGATCCCCCTGACTCAACACTGACTGTGGGGACACTGGGAGTGGATCCCCCTGACTCAGCACTGACTGTGGGGATACTGGGAGTGGATCCCCCCTGACTCAACACTGACTGTGGGGACACTGGGAGTGGATCCCCCCTGATTCAACACTGACTGTGGGGACACTGGGAGTGGATCCCCTGACTCAACGCTGACTGTGGGGACACTGGGAGTGGATCCCCCCTGACTCAACACTGACTGTGGGGACACTGGGAGTGGATCCCCCCTGACTCAACACTGACTGTGGGGACACTGGGAGTGGATCCCCCCACCCACGACTCAACACCGAGTGTGGTGACAGTGGGAGTGGATCCCCCTGACTCAACATTGACTGTGGGGACACTGGGAGTGGATCCCCCTGACTATACACTGACTGTGGGGACGCTGGGAGTGGATTCCCCTGACTCAACACTGACTGTGGGGACACTGGGAGTGGATCCCCCTGACTCAGCACTGACTGTGGGGACACCAGGAGTGGACCCCTGACTCAACACTGACTGTGGGGACACTGGGAGTGGATCCCCCTGACTCCGCACTGACTGTGGGGACACTGGGAGTGGATCCCCCTGACTCAACACTGACTGTGGGGACACTGGGAGTGGATCCCCCTGACTCAACACTGACTGTGGGGACACTGGGAGTGGATCTCCCTGACTCAACATTGACTTTGGGGACATTGGGAGTGGATCCCCCTGACTCAACATTGACTTTGGGGACACTGGGAGTGGATTCCCCTGACTCAACACTGACTGTGGGGACACTGGGAGTGGATCCCCCTGACTCAGCACTGACTGTGGGGACACTGGGAGTGGATCCCCCCCTGACGCAACACTGACTGTGGGGACACTGGGAGTGGATCCCCCCCTGACGCAACAGTGACTGTGGGGACACTGGGAGTGGATCTACCCCTGACACAACACTGACTGTGGGGACACTGGGAGTGGATCCCCACTGACTCAACGCCGAGTGTGGTGACAGTGGGAGTGGATCCCCCTGACTCAACATTGACTGTGGGGACACTGGGAGTGGATCCCCCTGACTCAACACTGACTGTGGGGAAACTGGGAGTGGATTACCCTGACTCAACACTGACTGTGTGGACACTGGGAGTGGATCTCCCTGACTCAACACTGACTGTGGGGACACTGGGAGTGGATCCCCCTGACTCAACACTGACTGCGGGGACACTGGGAGTGGATCCCCCTGACCCAGCACTGACTGTGGGGACACTGGGACTGGATCCCCCTGACTCAACACTGACTGTGGGGACACTGGGAGTGGATCCCCCCACCCCCGACTCAACACCGAGTGTGGTGATAGTGGGAGTGGATCCCCCTGACTCAACACTGACTGTGGGGGCACTGGGAGTGGATCCCCCCCTGACTCAGCACTGACTGTGGGGACACTGGGAGTGGATCCCCTGACTCAACACTGGCTGTGGGGACACTGGGAGTGGATCCCCCTGACTCAACACTGACTGTGGGGACACTGGGAGTGGATCCCCTGACTCAACGCTGACTGTGGGGAAACTGTGAGTGGATCCCCCCTGACTCAACACTGACTGGGGGGGACACTGGGAGTGGATCCCCCCTGACTCAACACTGACTGTGGGGACACTGGGAGTGGATCCCCCCACCCCCCGACTCAACACCGAGTGTGGTGACAGTGGGAGTGGATCCCCCAGACTCAACATTGACTGTGGGGACTCTGGGAGTGAATCCCTCTGACTCAGCACTGACTGTGGGGACACTGGGAGTGGATCCCCCCTGACTCAACGCTGACTGTGGGGACACTGGGAGTGGATCCCCCTGACTCAACACTGACCGTGGAGACACTGGGAGTGGATCCCCTGACTCAACAATGACTGTGGGCCACTGGGAGTGGATCCCCCTTTCTCAACACTGACTGTGGGGACACTGGGAGTGGATCCCCCTGACTCAGCACTGACTGTGGGGACACTGGGAGTGGATTCCCCCGACTCAACACTGACTGTGGGGACACTGGGAGTGGATCCCCCTGACTCAGCACTGACTGTGGGGACACTGGGAGTGGATCCCCTGACTCAACACTGGCTGTGGGGACACTGGGAGTGGATCCCCTGACTCAGCACTGACTGTGGGGACACTGGGAGTGGACCCCCCTGACGCAGCACTGACTGTGGGGACACTGGGAGTGGATCCCCCTGACTCAACACTGACTGTGGGGGCACTGGGAGTGGATCCCCCCCTGACGCAACAGTGACTGTGGGGACACTGGGTGTGGATCCCCCTGACTCAACACTGACTGTGGGGACACTGGGAGTGGATCCCCCTGACTCAACACTGACTGTGGGGACACTGGGAGTGGATCCCCTGACTCAACACTGACTGTGGGGACACTGGCAGTGGATCCCCCTGACTCAACACTGACTGTGGGGACACTGGGAGTGGATCCCCCTGACTCAACACTGACTGTGGGGACACTGGGAGTGGATCTCCCTGACTCAACACTGACTGTGGGGACACTGGGAGTGGATCCCTCTGACTCAACACTGACTGTGGGGACACTGGGATTGGATCCCCCTGACTCAACATTGACTGTGGGGACACTGGGAGTGGATCCCCCTGACTCAACACTGACTGTGTGGACACTGGGAGTGGATCCCCCTGACTCAACACTGACTGTGGGGACACTGGGAGTGGATCCCCCCGACTCAACGCTGACTGTGGGGACACTGGGAGTGGATCCCCTGACTCAACGCTGACTGCGGGGACACTGGTAGTGGATCCCCCTGACTCAGCACTGACTGTGGGGACACTGGGAGTGGATCCCCCTGACTCAACACTGACTGTGGGGACACTGGGAGTGGATCCCCCTGACTCAACACTGACTGTGGGGACACTGGGAGTGGATCCCCCTGACTCAACGCTGACTGTGGGGAAACTGGGAGTGGATCCCCTGACTCAACACTGACTGTGGGGACACTGGGAGTGGATCGCCCTGACTCAACACTGACTATGTGGACACTGGGAGTGGATCCCCCCTGACTCAACACTGACTGTGGGGACACTGGGAGTGGATCCCCCTGAATCAACACTGACTGTGGTGTCACTGGGAGTGGATCTCCCTGACTCAACATTGACTTTGGGGACACTGGGAGTGGATCCCCCTGACTCAACACTGACTGTGGGGACACTGGGAGTGGATCCCCCTGACTCAACATTGACTGTGGGGACACTGGGAGTGGATCCCCCTGACTCAACACTGACTGTGGGGACACTGGGAGTGGATCCCCCTGACTCAACACTGACTGTGGCGTCACTGGGAGTGGATCTCCCTGACTCAACATTGACTTTGGGGACATTGGGAGTGGATTCCCCTGACTCAACACTGACTGTGGGGACACTGGGAGTGGATCCCCCTGACTCAGCACTGACTGTGGGGACACCAGGAGTGGATCCCCTGACTCAACACTGACTGTGGGGACACTGGGAGTGGATCCCCCTGACTCTGCACTGACTGTGGGGGCACTGGGAGTGGATCCCCCTGACTCAGCACTGACTGTGGGGATACTGGGAGTGGATCCCCCCTGACTCAACACTGACTGTGGGGACACTGGGAGTGGATCTCCCTGACTCAACATTGACTTTGGGGACATTGGGAGTGGATCCCCCTGACTCAACATTGACTTTGGGGACACTGGGAGTGGATTCCCCTGACTCAACACTGACTGTGGGGACACTGGGAGTGGATCCCCCTGACTCAGCACTGACTGTGGGGACACTGGGAGTGGATCCCCCCCTGACGCAACACTGACTGTGGGGACACTGGGAGTGGATCCCCCCCTGACGAAACAGTGACTGTGGGGACACTGGGAGTGGATCTACCCCTGACACAACACTGACTGTGGGGACACTGGGAGTGGATCCCCCCCTGACTCAACGCCGAGTGTGGTGACAGTGGGAGTGGATCCCCCTGACTCAACACTGACTGTGGGGACACTGGGAGTGGATCCCCCCTGACTCAACACTGACTGTGGGGAAACTGGGAGTGGATCCCCCTGACTCAACACTGACTGTGGGGACACTGGGAGTGGATCCCCCTTACTCAACACTGACTGTGGGGACATTGGGAGTGGATCCCCCTGACTCAGCACTGACTGTGGGGACACTGGGAGTATATCCCCCTGACACAACACTGACTGTGGGGACACTGGGAGTGGATCCCCCTGACTCAGCACTGACTGTGGGGACACTGGGAGTGGACCCCCCTGACTCAACACTGACTGTGGGGACACTGGGAGTGGATCCCCCTGACTCAGCACTGACTGTGGGGACACTGGGAGTGGATCCTCCTGACTCAACACTGACTGTGGGGACACTGGGAGTGGATCCCCCTGACTCAACACTGACTGTGGGGACACTGGGAGTGCATCCCCCTGACTCAACACTGACTGTGGGGACACTGGGAGTGGATCCCCCTGACTCAACACTGAATTTGGGGACACTGGGAGTGGATTCCCCTGACTCAACACTGACTGTGGGGACACTGGGAGTGGATCCCCCTGACTCAACACTGACTGTGGGGACACTGGGAGTGGATCTCCCTGACTCAACACTGACTGTGGGGACACTGGGAGTGGATCCCCTGACTCAACACTGCCTGTGGGGACACTGGGAGTGGATCCCCTGACTCAACTCTGACTGTGGGGACGCTGGGAGTGGATCCCTCTGACTCAACGCTGACTGTGGGGACACTGGGAGTGGATCCCCCCTGACTCAACGCTGACTGTGGGGACACTGGGAGTGGATCCCCCTGACTCAACACTGACCGTGGGGACACTGGGAGTGGATCCCCTGACTCAACAATGACTGTGGGCCACTGGGAGTGGATCCCCCTTTCTCAACACTGACTGTGGGGACACTGGGAGTGGATCCCCCTGACTCAGCACTGACTGTGGGGACACTGGGAGTGGATTCCCCCGACTCAACACTGACTGTGGGGACACTGGGAGTGGATCCCCCTGACTCAGCACTGACTGTGGGGACACTGGGAGTGGATCCCCTGACTCAACACTGGCTGTGGGGACACTGGGAGTGGATCCCCTGACTCAGCACTGACTGTGGGGACACTGGGAGTGGACCCCCCTGACGCAGCACTGACTGTGGGGACACTGGGAGTGGATCCCCCCGACTCAACGCTGACTGTGGGGACACTGGGAGTGGATCCCCTGACTCAACACTGGCTGTGGGGACACTGGGAGTGGATCCCCCTGACTCAACACTGACTGTGGGGACACTGGGAGTGGATCCCCTGACTCAACGCTGACTGTGGGGAAACTGTGAGTGGATCCCCCCTGACTCAACACTGACTGGGGGGGACACTGGGAGTGGATCCCCCCTGACTCAACACTGACTGTGGGGACACTGGGAGTGGATCCCCCCACCCCCCGACTCAACACCGAGTGTGGTGACAGTGGGAGTGGATCCCCCAGACTCAACATTGACTGTGGGGACTCTGGGAGTGAATCCCTCTGACTCAGCACTGACTGTGGGGACACTGGGAGTGGATCCCCCCTGACTCAACGCTGACTGTGGGGACACTGGGAGTGGATCCCCCTGACTCAACACTGACCGTGGAGACACTGGGAGTGGATCCCCTGACTCAACAATGACTGTGGGCCACTGGGAGTGGATCCCCCTTTCTCAACACTGACTGTGGGGACACTGGGAGTGGATCCCCCTGACTCAGCACTGACTGTGGGGACACTGGGAGTGGATTCCCCCGACTCAACACTGACTGTGGGGACACTGGGAGTGGATCCCCCTGACTCAGCACTGACTGTGGGGACACTGGGAGTGGATCCCCTGACTCAACACTGGCTGTGGGGACACTGGGAGTGGATCCCCTGACTCAGCACTGACTGTGGGGACACTGGGAGTGGACCCCCCTGACGCAGCACTGACTGTGGGGACACTGGGAGTGGATCCCCCTGACTCAACACTGACTGTGGGGGCACTGGGAGTGGATCCCCCCCTGACGCAACAGTGACTGTGGGGACACTGGGTGTGGATCCCCCTGACTCAACACTGACTGTGGGGACACTGGGAGTGGATCCCCCTGACTCAACACTGACTGTGGGGACACTGGGAGTGGATCCCCTGACTCAACACTGACTGTGGGGACACTGGCAGTGGATCCCCCTGACTCAACACTGACTGTGGGGACACTGGGAGTGGATCCCCCTGACTCAACACTGACTGTGGGGACACTGGGAGTGGATCTCCCTGACTCAACACTGACTGTGGGGACACTGGGAGTGGATCCCTCTGACTCAACACTGGCTGTGGGGACACTGGGATTGGATCCCCCTGACTCAACATTGACTGTGGGGACACTGGGAGTGGATCCCCCTGACTCAACACTGACTGTGTGGACACTGGGAGTGGATCCCCCTGACTCAACACTGACTGTGGGGACACTGGGAGTGGATCCCCCCGACTCAACGCTGACTGTGGGGACACTGGGAGTGGATCCCCTGACTCAACGCTGACTGCGGGGACACTGGTAGTGGATCCCCCTGACTCAGCACTGACTGTGGGGACACTGGGAGTGGATCCCCCTGACTCAACACTGACTGTGGGGACACTGGGAGTGGATCCCCCTGACTCAACACTGACTGTGGGGACACTGGGAGTGGATCCCCCTGACTCAACGCTGACTGTGGGGAAACTGGGAGTGGATCCCCTGACTCAACACTGACTGTGGGGACACTGGGAGTGGATCGCCCTGACTCAACACTGACTATGTGGACACTGGGAGTGGATCCCCCCTGACTCAACACTGACTGTGGGGACACTGGGAGTGGATCCCCCTGAATCAACACTGACTGTGGTGTCACTGGGAGTGGATCTCCCTGACTCAACATTGACTTTGGGGACACTGGGAGTGGATCCCCCTGACTCAACACTGACTGTGGGGACACTGGGAGTGGATCCCCCTGACTCAACATTGACTGTGGGGACACTGGGAGTGGATCCCCCTGACTCAACACTGACTGTGGGGACACTGGGAGTGGATCCCCCTGACTCAACACTGACTGTGGCGTCACTGGGAGTGGATCTCCCTGACTCAACATTGACTTTGGGGACATTGGGAGTGGATTCCCCTGACTCAACACTGACTGTGGGGACACTGGGAGTGGATCCCCCTGACTCAGCACTGACTGTGGGGACACCAGGAGTGGATCCCCTGACTCAACACTGACTGTGGGGACACTGGGAGTGGATCCCCCTGACTCTGCACTGACTGTGGGGGCACTGGGAGTGGATCCCCCTGACTCAGCACTGACTGTGGGGATACTGGGAGTGGATCCCCCCTGACTCAACACTGACTGTGGGGACACTGGGAGTGGATCTCCCTGACTCAACATTGACTTTGGGGACATTGGGAGTGGATCCCCCTGACTCAACATTGACTTTGGGGACACTGGGAGTGGATTCCCCTGACTCAACACTGACTGTGGGGACACTGGGAGTGGATCCCCCTGACTCAGCACTGACTGTGGGGACACTGGGAGTGGATCCCCCCCTGACGCAACACTGACTGTGGGGACACTGGGAGTGGATCCCCCCCTGACGAAACAGTGACTGTGGGGACACTGGGAGTGGATCTACCCCTGACACAACACTGACTGTGGGGACACTGGGAGTGGATCCCCCCCTGACTCAACGCCGAGTGTGGTGACAGTGGGAGTGGATCCCCCTGACTCAACACTGACTGTGGGGACACTGGGAGTGGATCCCCCCTGACTCAACACTGACTGTGGGGAAACTGGGAGTGGATCCCCCTGACTCAACACTGACTGTGGGGACACTGGGAGTGGATCCCCCTTACTCAACACTGACTGTGGGGACATTGGGAGTGGATCCCCCTGACTCAGCACTGACTGTGGGGACACTGGGAGTATATCCCCCTGACACAACACTGACTGTGGGGACACTGGGAGTGGATCCCCCTGACTCAGCACTGACTGTGGGGACACTGGGAGTGGACCCCCCTGACTCAACACTGACTGTGGGGACACTGGGAGTGGATCCCCCTGACTCAGCACTGACTGTGGGGACACTGGGAGTGGATCCTCCTGACTCAACACTGACTGTGGGGACACTGGGAGTGGATCCCCCTGACTCAACACTGACTGTGGGGACACTGGGAGTGCATCCCCCTGACTCAACACTGACTGTGGGGACACTGGGAGTGGATCCCCCTGACTCAACACTGAATTTGGGGACACTGGGAGTGGATTCCCCTGACTCAACACTGACTGTGGGGACACTGGGAGTGGATCCCCCTGACTCAACACTGACTGTGGGGACACTGGGAGTGGATCTCCCTGACTCAACACTGACTGTGGGGACACTGGGAGTGGATCCCCTGACTCAACACTGCCTGTGGGGACACTGGGAGTGGATCCCCTGACTCAACTCTGACTGTGGGGACGCTGGGAGTGGATCCCTCTGACTCAACGCTGACTGTGGGGACACTGGGAGTGGATCCCCCCTGACTCAACGCTGACTGTGGGGACACTGGGAGTGGATCCCCCTGACTCAACACTGACCGTGGGGACACTGGGAGTGGATCCCCTGACTCAACAATGACTGTGGGCCACTGGGAGTGGATCCCCCTTTCTCAACACTGACTGTGGGGACACTGGGAGTGGATCCCCCTGACTCAGCACTGACTGTGGGGACACTGGGAGTGGATTCCCCCGACTCAACACTGACTGTGGGGACACTGGGAGTGGATCCCCCTGACTCAGCACTGACTGTGGGGACACTGGGAGTGGATCCCCTGACTCAACACTGGCTGTGGGGACACTGGGAGTGGATCCCCTGACTCAGCACTGACTGTGGGGACACTGGGAGTGGACCCCCCTGACGCAGCACTGACTGTGGGGACACTGGGAGTGGATCCCCCCGACTCAACGCTGACTGTGGGGACACTGGGAGTGGATCCCCTGACTCAACGCTGACTGCGGGGACACTGGTAGTGGATCCCCCTGACTCAGCACTGACTGTGGGGACACTGGGAGTGGATCCCCCTGACTCAACACTGACTGTGGGGACACTGGGAGTGGATCCCCCTGACTCAACTCTGACTGTGGGGACACTGGGAGTGGATCCCCCTGACTCAACGCTGACTGTGGGGAAACTGGGAGTGGATCCCCTGACTCAACACTGACTGTGGGGACACTGGGAGTGGATCCCCCTGACTCAACACTGACTATGTGGACACTGGGAGTGGATCCCCCCTGACTCAACACTGACTGTGGGGACACTGGGAGTGGATCCCCCTGAATCAACACTGACTGTGGTGTCACTGGGAGTGGATCTCCCTGACTCAACATTGACTTTGGGGACACTGGGAGTGGATCCCCCTGACTCAACACTGACTGTGGGGACACTGGGAGTGGATCCCCCTGACTCAACATTGACTGTGGGGACACTGGGAGTGGATCCCCCTGACTCAACACTGACTGTGGGGACACTGGGAGTGGGTCCCCCTGACTCAACACTGACTGTGGCGTCACTGGGAGTGGATCTCCCTGACTCAACATTGACTTTGGGGACATTGGGAGTGGATCCCCCTGACTCAACACTGACTTTGGGGACACTGGGAGTGGATTCCCCTGACTCAACACTGACTGTGGGGACACTGGGAGTGGATCCCCCTGACTCAACACTGACTGTGGGGACACTGGGAGTGGATCCCCCTGACTCAACACTGACTGTGGGGTCACTGGGAGTGGATCCCCCTGACTCAGCACTGACTGTGGGGTCACTGGGAGTGGATCCCCCTGACTCAACACTGACTGTGGGGACACTGGGAGTGGATCCCCCTGACTCAGCACTGACTGTGGGGATACTGGGAGTGGATCCCCCCTGACTCAACACTGACTGTGGGGACACTGGGAGTGGATCCCCCCTGATTCAACACTGACTGTGGGGACACTGGGAGTGGATCCCCTGACTCAACGCTGACTGTGGGGACACTGGGAGAGGATCCCCCCTGACTCAACACTGACTGTGGGGACACTGGGAGTGGATCCCCCCTGACTCAACACTGACTGTGGGGACACTGGGAGTGGATCCCCCCACCCACGACTCAACACCGAGTGTGGTGACAGTGGGAGTGGATCCCCCTGACTCAACATTGACTGTGGGGACACTGGGAGTGGATCCCCCTGACTATACACTGACTGTGGGGACGCTGGGAGTGGATCCCTCTGACTCAACACTGACTGTGGGGACACTGGGAGTGGATCCCCCTGACTCAGCACTGACTGTGGGGACACCAGGAGTGGATCCCCTGACTCAACACTGACTGTGGGGACACTGGGAGTGGATCCCCCTGACTCCGCACTGACTGTGGGGACACTGGGAGTGGATCCCCCTGACTCAGCACTGACTGTGGGGATACTGGGAGTGGATCCCCCCTGACTCAACACTGACTGTGGGGACACTGGGAGTGGATCTCCCTGACTCAACATTGACTTTGGGGACATTGGGAGTGGATCCCCCTGACTCAACATTGACTTTGGGGACACTGGGAGTGGATTCCCCTGACTCAACACTGACTGTGGGGACACTGGGAGTGGATCCCCTGACTCAACACTGACTGTGGGGACACTGGGAGTGGATCCCCCTGACTCAACACTGACTATGTGGACACTGGGAGTGGATCCCCCCTGACTCAACACTGACTGTGGGGACACTGGGAGTGGATCCCCCTGAATCAACACTGACTGTGGTGTCACTGGGAGTGGATCTCCCTGACTCAACATTGACTTTGGGGACACTGGGAGTGGATCCCCCTGACTCAACACTGACTGTGGGGACACTGGGAGTGGTACCCCTGACTCAACATTGACTGTGGGGACACTGGGAGTGGATCCCCCTGACTCAACACTGACTGTGGGGACACTGGGAGTGGATCCCCCTGACTCAACACTGACTGTGGCGTCACTGGGAGTGGATCTCCCTGACTCAACATTGACTTTGGGGACATTGAGAGTGGATCCCCCTGACTCAACACTGACTTTGGGGACACTGGGAGTGGATTCCCCTGACTCAACACTGACTGTGGGGACACTGGGAGTGGATCCCCCTGACTCAACACTGACTGTGGGGACACTGGGAGTGGATCCCACTGACTCAACACTGACTGTGGGGTCACTGGGAGTGGATCCCCCTGACTCAGCACTGACTGTGGGGTCACTGGGAGTGGATCCCCCTGACTCAACACTGACTGTGGGGACACTGGGAGTGGATCCCCCTGACTCAGCACTGACTGTGGGGATACTGGGAGTGGATCCCCCCTGACTCAACACTGACTGTGGGGACACTGGGAGTGGATCCCCCCTGATTCAACACTGACTGTGGGGACACTGGGAGTGGATCCCCTGACTCAACGCTGACTGTGGGGACACTGGGAGTGGATCCCCCCCTGACTCAACACTGACTGTGGGGACACTGGGAGTGGATCCCCCCTGACTCAACACTGACTGTGGGGACACTGGGAGTGGATCCCCCCACCCACGACTCAACACCGAGTGTGGTGACAGTGGGAGTGGATCCCCCTGACTCAACATTGACTGTGGGGACACTGGGAGTGGATCCCCCTGACTATACACTGACTGTGGGGACGCTGGGAGTGGATCCCTCTGACTCAACACTGACTGTGGGGACACTGGGAGTGGATCCCCCTGACTCAGCACTGACTGTGGGGATACCAGGAGTGGATCCCCTGACTCAACACTGACTGTGGGGACACTGGGAGTGGATCCCCCTGACTCCGCACTGACTATGGGGACACTGGGAGTGGATCCCCCTGACTCAGCACTGACTGTGGGGATACTGGGAGTGGATCCCCCCTGACTCAACACTGACTGTGGGGACACTGGGAGTGGATCTCCCTGACTCAACATTGACTTTGGGGACATTGGGAGTGGATCCCCCTGACTCAACATTGACTTTGGGGACACTGGGAGTGGATTCCCCTGACTCAACACTGACTGTGGGGACACTGGGAGTGGATCCCCCTGACTCAGCACTGACTGTGGGGACACTGGGAGTGGATCCCCCCCTGACGCAACACTGACTGTGGGGACACTGGGAGTGGATCCCCCCCTGACGCAACAGTGACTGTGGGGACACTGGGAGTGGATCTACCCCTGACACAACACTGACTGTGGGGACACTGGGAGTGGATCCCCCCCTGACTCAACGCCGAGTGTGGTGACAGTGGGAGTGGATCCCCCTGACTCAACACTGACTGTGGGGACACTGGGAGTGGATTACCCCGACTCAACACTGACTGTGGGGACACTGGGAGTGGATCTCCCTGACTCAACACTGACTGTGGGGACACTGGGAGTGGATCCCCCTGACTCAACACTGACTGCGGGGACACTGGGAGTGGATCCCCCTGACTCAGCACTGACTGTGGGGACACTGGGAGTGGATCCCCCTGACTCAACACTGACTGTGGGGACACTGGGAGTGGATCCCCCCCACCCCCGACTCAACACCGAGTGTGGTGATAGTGGGAGTGGATCCCCCTGACTCAACACTGACTGTGGGGGCACTGGGAGTGGATCCCCCCCTGACTCAACACTGACTGTGGGGAAACTGGTAGTGGATCCCCCTGACTCAACACTGACTGTGGGGACACTGGGAGTGGATCCCCCTGACTCAACACTGACTGTGGGGACACTGGGAGTGGATCCCCTGACTCAACGCTGACTGTGGGGAAACTGTGAGTGGATCCCCCATGACTCAACACTGACTGGGGGGACACTGGGAGTGGATCCCCCCTGACTCAACACTGACTGTGGGGACACTGGGAGTGGATCCCCCCACCCCCCGACTCAACACCGAGTGTGGTGACAGTGGGAGTGGATCCCCCAGACTCAACATTGACTGTGGGGACTCTGGGAGTGGATCCCTCTGACTCAGCACTGACTGTGGGGACACTGGGAGTGGATCCCCCTGAATCAACGCTGACTGTGGGGACACTGGGAGTGGATCCCCCTGACTCAACACTGACCGTGGGGACACTGGGAGTGGATCCCCTGACTCAACAATGACTGTGGGCCACTGGGAGTGGATCCCCCTTTCTCAACACTGACTGTGGGGACACTGGGAGTGGATCCCCCTGACTCAGAACTGACTGTGGGGACACTGGGAGTGGATTCCCCCGACTCAACACTGACTGTGGGGACACTGGGAGTGGATCCCCCTGACTCAGCACTGACTGTGGGGACACTGGGAGTGGATCCCCTGACTCAACACTGGCTGTGGGGACACTGGGAGTGGATCCCCTGACTCAGCACTGACTGTGGGGACACTGTGAGTGGACCCCCCTGACGCAGCACTGACTGTGGGGACACTGGGAGTGGATCCCCCTGACTCAACACTGACTGTGGGGGCACTGGGAGTGGATCCCCCCTGACGCAACAGTGACTGTGGGGACACTGGGAGTGGATCCCCCTGACTCAACACCGAGTGTGGTGACAGTGGGAGTGGATCCCCCTGACTCAACACTGACTGTGGGGACACTGGGAGTGGATCCCCCTGACTCAACACTGACTGTGGGGACACTGGGAGTGGATCCCCCTGACTCAACACTGACTGTGGGGACACTGGGAGTGGACACCCCTGACTCAACACTGACTGTGGGGACACTGGAAGTGGATCCCCCTGACTCAGCACTGACTGTGGGGATACTGGGAGTGGATCCCCCCTGACTCAACACTGACTGTGGGGACACTGGGAGTGGATCCCCCCTGATTCAACACTGACTGTGGGGACACTGGGAGTGGATCCCCTGACTCAACGCTGACTGTGGGGACACTGGGAGTGGTTCCCCCCTGACTCAACACTGACTGTGGGGACACTGGGAGTGGATGCCCCCTGACTCAACACTGACTGTGGGGACACTGGGAGTGGATCCCCCCCACCCACGACTCAACACCGAGTGTGGTGACAGTGGGAGTGGATCCCCCTGACTCAACATTGACTGTGGGGACACTGGGAGTGGATCCCCCTGACTATACACTGACTGTGGGGACGCTGGGAGTGGATTCCCCTGACTCAACACTGACTGTGGGGACACTGGGAGTGGATCCCCCTGACTCAGCACTGACTGTGGGGACACCAGGAGTGGATCCCCTGACTCAACACTGACTGTGGGGACACTGGGAGTGGATCCCCCTGACTCCGCACTGACTGTGGGGACACTGGGAGTGGATCCCCCTGACTCAGCACTGACTGTGGGGATACTGGGAGTGGATCCCCCCTGACTCAACACTGACTGTGGGGACACTGGGAGTGGATCTCCCTGACTCAACATTGACTTTGGGGACATTGGGAGTGGATCCCCCTGACTCAACATTGACTTTGGGGACACTGGGAGTGGATTCCCCTGACTCAACACTGACCGTGGGGACACTGGGAGTGGATCCCCCTGACTCAGCACTGACTGTGGGGACACTGGGAGTGGATCCCCCCTGACGCAACACTGACTGTGGGGACACTGGGAGTGGATCCCCCCCTGACGCAACAGTGACTGTGGGGACACTGGGAGTGGATCTACCCCTGACACAACACTGACTGTGGGGACACTGGGAGTGGATCCCCCCCTGACTCAACGCCGAGTGTGGTGACAGTGGGAGTGGACCCCCCTGACTCAACACTGACTGTGGGGACACTGGGAGTGGATCCCCCTGACTCAGCACTGACTGTGGGGACACTGGGAGTGGATCCCCCTGACTCAGCACTGACTGTGGGGACACTGGGAGTGGATCCTCCTGACTCAACACTGACTGTGGGGACACTGGGAGTGGATCCCCCTGACTCAACACTGACTGTGGGGACACTGGGAGTGCATCCCCCTGACTCAACACTGACTGTGGGGACACTGGGAGTGGATCCCCCTGACTCAACACTGACTTTGGGAACACTGGGAGTGGATTCCCCTGACTCAACACTGACTGTGGGGACACTGGGAGTGGATCCCCCTGACTCAACACTGACTGTGGGGACACTGGGAGTGGATCTCCCTGACTCAACACTGACTGTGGGGACACTGGGAGTGGATCCCCTGACTCAACACTGCCTGTGGGGACACTGGGAGTGGATCCCCTGACTCAACTCTGACTGTGGGGACGCTGGGAGTGGATCCCTCTGACTCAACACCGGCTGTGGGGACACTGGGAATGGATTCCCCTGACTCAACACTGACTGTGGGGACACTGGGAGTGGATCCCCCCTGATTCAACACTGACTGTGGGGACACTGGGAGTGGATCCCCTGACTCAACGCTGACTGTGGGGACACTGGGAGTGGATCCCCCCTGACTCAACACTGACTGTGGGGACACTGGGAGTGGATCCCCCCTGACTCAACACTGACTGTGGGGACACTGGGAGTGGATCCCCCCACCCCCGACTCAACACCGAGTGTGGTGACAGTGGGAGTGGATCCCCCTGACTCAACATAGACAGTGGGGACACTGGGAGTGGATCCCCCTGACTCAACACTGACTGTGGGGACGCTGGGAGTGGATTACCCCGACTCAACACTGACTGTGGGGACACTGGGAGTGGATCTCCCTGACTCAACACTGACTGTGGGGACACTGGGAGTGGATCCCCCTGACTCAACACTGACTGCGGGGACACTGGGAGTGGATCCCCCTGACTCAGCACTGACTGTGGGGACACTGGGAGTGGATCCCCCTGACTCAACACTGACTGTGGGGACACTGGGAGTGGATCCCCCCCACCCCCGACTCAACACCGAGTGTGGTGATAGTGGGAGTGGATCCCCCTGACTCAACACTGACTGTGGGGGCACTGGGAGTGGATCCCCCCTGACTCAACACTGACTGTGGGGAAACTGGGAGTGGATCCCCCTGACTCAACACTGACTGTGGGGACACTGGGAGTGGATCCCCCTGACTCAACACTGACTGTGGGGACACTGGGAGTGGATCCCCTGACTCAACGCTGACTGTGGGGAAACTGTGAGTGGATCCCCCCTGACTCAACACTGAATGGGGGGACACTGGGAGTGGATCCCCCCTGACTCAACACTGACTGTGGAGACACTGGGAGTGGATCCCCCCACCCCCCGACTCAACACCGAGTGTGGTGACAGTGGGAGTGGATCCCCCAGACTCAACATTGACTGTGGGGACTCTGGGAGTGGATCCCTCTGACTCAGCACTGACTGTGGGGACACTGGGAGTGGATCCCCCTGACTCAACGCTGACTGTGGGGACACTGGGAGTGGATCCCCCTGACTCAACACTGACCGTGGGGACACTGGGAGTGGATCCCCTGACTCAACAATGACTGTGGGCCACTGGGAGTGGATCCCCCTTTCTCAACACTGACTGTGGGGACACTGGGAGTGGATCCCCCTGACTCAGCACTGACTGTGGGGACACTGGGAGTGGATTCCCCCGACTCAACACTGACTGTGGGGACACTGGGAGTGGATCCCCCTGACTCAGCACTGACTGTGGGGACACTGGGAGTGGATCCCCTGACTCAACACTGGCTGTGGGGACACTGGGAGTGGATCCCCTGACTCAGCACTGACTGTGGGGACACTGGGAGTGGACCCCCCTGACGCAGCACTGACTGTGGGGACACTGGGAGTGGATCCCCCTGACTCAACACTGACTGTGGGGGCACTGGGAGTGGATCCCCCCCTGACGCAACAGTGACTGTGGGGACACTGGGAGTGGATCCCCCTGACTCAACACCGAGTGTGGTGACAGTGGGAGTGGATCCCCCTGACTCAACACTGACTGTGGGGACACTGGGAGTGGATCCCCCTGACTCAACACTGAATGTGGGGACACTGGGAGTGGATCCCCCTGACTCAACACTGACTGTGGGGACACTGGGAGTGGACACCCCTGACTCAACACTGACTGTGGGGACACTGGAAGTGGATGCCCTGACTCAACACTGACTGTGGGGACACTGAGAGTGGATCCCCCTGACTCAACACTGACTGTGGGGACACTGGGAGTGGATCTCCCTG
Organism: Pristiophorus japonicus; assembly: GCF_044704955.1. Lineage (NCBI taxonomy): Eukaryota > Metazoa > Chordata > Chondrichthyes > Pristiophoridae > Pristiophorus > Pristiophorus japonicus. The sequence continues at coordinate 331,434,974 of NC_091979.1, read as the reverse complement.
ACTCAACACTGACTGTGGGGACACTGGGAGTGGTTCCCCCTGACTCAACACTGACTGTGGGGACACTGGGAGTGGATCTCCCTGACTCAACACTGACTGTGGGGACACTGGGAGTGGTTCCCCCTGACTCAACACTGACTGTGGGGACACTGGGAGTGGATCCCCCTGACTCAACACTGACTGTGGGGACACTGGGAGTGGATCTCCCTGACTCAACACTGACTGTGGGGACACTGGGAGTGGATCCCCCTGACTCAACACTGACTGTGGGGACACTGGGAGTGGATCTCCCTGACTCAACACTGACTGTGGGGACATTGGGAGTGGATCCCCCTGACTCAACACTGACTGTGGGGACACTGGGAGTGGATCCCCCTGACTCAACATTGACTGTGGGGACACTGGGAGTGGATCCCCCTGACTCAACACTGACTGTGGGGACACTGGGAGTGGATCCCCCTGACTCAACACTGACTGTGGGGACACTGGGAGTGGATCCCCCCGACTCAACGCTGACTGTGGGGACACTGGGAGTGGATCCCCTGACTCAACGCTGACTGTGGGGAAACTAGGAGTGGATCCCCCTGACTCAACACTGACTGTGGGGACACTGGGAGTGGATCCCCTGACTCAACACTGACTGTGGGGACACTGGGTGTGGATCCCCCTGACTCAACACTGAATGTGGGGACACTGGGAGTGGATCCCCCTGACTCAACACTGACTGTGGGGATATTGGGAGTGGATCTCCCTGACTCAACACTGACTGTGGCGACACTGGGAGTGGATCCCCCTGACTCAACACTGACTGTGGGGACACTGGGAGTGGATCTCCCTGACTCAACGCTGACTGTGGGGACACTGGGAGTGGATCCCCCTGACTCAACATCGATGTGGGGACACTGAGAGTGGATCCCCCTGACTCAACACTGACTGTGGGGACACTGGGAGTGGATCCCCTGACTCAACACTGACTGTGGGGACACTGGGAGTGGATCCCCCTGACTCAACACTGACTGTGGGGACACTGGGAGTGGATCCCCCTGACTCAACACTGACTGTGGGGACACTGGGAGTGGATCCCCCTGACTCAACACTGACTGTGGGGACACTGGGAGTGGATCCCCCTGACTCAACACCGACTGTGGGGACACTGGGAGTGGATCCCCCTGACTCAACATTGACTGTGGGGACACTGGGAGTGGATCCCCCTGACTCAACACTGACTACCGGGACACTGGGAGTGGATCCCCCTGACTCAGCACTGACTGTGGGGACACTGGGAGTGGATCCCCCTGACTCAACACTGACTGTGGGGACACTGGGGGTGGATCCCCCCTGACGCAACACTGACCGTGGGGACACTCGGAGTGGACCCCCCCCCCCCCCGACTCAACACCGAGTGTGGTGGCAGTGGGAGTGGATCCCCCTGACTCAACACTGACTGTGGGGCCACTGGGAGTGGATCCCCCTGACTCAACACTGACTGTGGGGACACTGGGAGTGGATACCCCCTGACTCAACAGTGACTGTGGGGCCACTGGGAGTGGATCCCCCTGACTCAACACTGACTGTGTGGACACTGGGAGTGGATCCCCCTGACTCAACACTGACTGTGGGGACACTGGGAGTGGATACCCCTGACTCAACACTGACTGTGGGGACACTGGGAGTGGATCCCCCTGACTCAACACTGACTGTGGGGACACTGGGAGTGGATCCCCCTGAATCAACACTGACTGTGGTGTCACTGGGAGTGGATCTCCCTGACTCAACACTGACTTTGGGGACACTGGGAGTGGATCCCCCTGACTCAACACTGACTGTGGGGACACTGGGAGTGGATCCTCCTGACTCAACATTGACTGTGGGGACACTGGGAGTGGATCCCCCTGACTCAACACTGACTGTGGGGACACTGGGAGTGGATCCCCCTGACTCAACACTGACTGTGGCGTCACTGGGAGTGGATCTCCCTGACTCAACACTGACTTTGGGGACACTGGGAGTGGATCCCCCTGACTCAACACTGACTGTGTGGACACTGGGAGTGGATCCCCCTGACTCAACACTGACTGTGGGGTCACTGGGAGTGGACCCCGCTGACTCAGCACTGACTGTGGGGACACTGTGAGTGGATCCTCCTGACTCAACACTGACTGTGGGGACACTGGGAGTGGATCCTCCTGACTCAACACTGACTGTGGGGACACTGGGACTGGATCTCCCTGACTCAACACTGCCTGTGGGGTCACTGGGAGTGGATCCCCCTGACTCAACACTGACTGCGGGGACACTGAGAGTGGATCCCCCTGACTCAACACTGACTGTGGGGACACTGGTAGTGGATCCCCCTGACTCAACACTGACTGTGGGGACACTGGGAGTTGATCTCCCTGACTCAACACTGACTGAGGGGTCACTGGGAGTGGATCCCCCCTGACTCAACTCTGACTGTGGGGGAAACTGGGAGTTGTTCCCCCTGACTCAACACTGACTGTGGGGACACTGGGAGTGGATCCCCCTGACTCAACACTGACTGTGGGGACACTGGGAGTGGATCTCCCTGACTCAACACTGACTGTGGGGACACTGGGAGTGGATCCCCCTGACTCAACACTGACTGTGGGGACACTGGGAGTGGATCTCCCTGACTCAACGCTGACTGTGGGGACACTGGGAGTGGATCCCCCTGACTCAACACTGACTGTGGGGACACTGGGAGTGGATCCCCCTGACTCAACACTGACTGTGGGGACACTGGGAGTGGATCCCCTGACTCAACACTGACTGTGGGGACACTGGGAGTGGATCCCCCTGACTCAACACTGACTGTGGGGACACTGGGAGTGGATCCCCCTGACTCAACATTGACTGTGCGGACACTGGGAGTGGATCCCCCTGACTCAACACTGACTACCGGGACACTGGGAGTGGATCCCCCTGACTCAGCACTGACTGTGGGGACACTGGGAGTGGATCCCCCTGACTCAGCACTGACTACCGGGACACTGGGAGTGGATCCCCCTGACTCAGCACTGACTGTGGGGACACTGGGAGTGGATCCCCCTGACTCAACACTGACTGTGGGATCACTGGGAGTGGATCCCCCTGACTCAACACTGATTGTGGGGACACTGGGAGTGGATCCCCCTGACTCACCACTGACGGTGGGGACACTGGGAGTGGATCTCCCTGACTCAACACTGACTGTGGGGTCACTGGGAATGGATCCCCCTGACTCAACACTGACTGTGGGGAAACTGGGAGTGGATCCCCCTGACTCAACACTGACTGTGGGGACACTGAGAGTGGATCCTCCTGACTCAACACTGAATGTGGGGACACTGGGAGTGGATCCCCCTGACTCAATACTGTCTGTGGGGTCACTGGGAGTGGATCCCCATGACTCAACACTGACTGTGGGGACACTGGGAGTGGATCCCCTGACTCAACACTGACTGTGGGGACATTGGTAGTGGATCTCCCTGACTCAACACTGACTGTGGGGACACTGGGAGTGGATCCCCCTGACTCAACACTGACTGTGGGGACACTGGGAGTGGATCCCCTGACTCAACACTGACTGTGGGGACACTGGAAGTGGATCCCCCTGACTCAACGCTGACTGTGGGGACACTGGGAGTGGATCCCCCTGACTCAACACTGACTGTGGGGACACTGGGAGTGGATCCCCCTGACTCAACACTGACTGTGGGGACACTGGGAGTGGATCCCCCCTGACTCAACACCGAGTGTGGTGACAGTGGGAGTGGATCCCACTGGCTCAACACTGACTGTGGGGACACTGGGAGTGGATCCCCATGACTGAACACTGACTGTGGGGACACTGGGAATGGATCCCCCCTGACTCAACACTGACTGTGGGGAAACTGGGAGTGGATCCCACTGACTCAACACTGACTGTGGGGACACTGGGAGTGGATCCCCCTGACTCAACACCGACTGTGGGGACACTGTGAGTGGATCCCCCTTACTCAACACTGACTGTGGGGACATTGGGAGTGGATCCCCCTGACTCAGCACTGACTGTGGGGACACTGGGAGTCGATCCCCCTGACTCAGCACTGACTGAGGGTACACTGGGAGTGGATCCCCCTGACTCAGCACTGACTGTGGGGACACTGGGAGTGGATCCCCTGACTCAACACTGACTGTGGGGACACTGGGAGTGGATCCCCCTGACTCAACACTGACTGTGGGGACACTGGGAGTGGATCCCCTGACTCAACACTGACTGTGGGGACACTGGGAGTGGATCTCCCTGACTCAACACTGACTGTGGGGACACTGGGAGTGGATCCCCCTGACTCAACACTGACTGTGGGGACACTGGGAGTGGATCTCCCTGACTCAACACTGACTGTGGGGACATTGAGAGTGGATCCCCCTGACTCAACACTGACTGTGGGGACACTGGGAGTGGATCCCCCTGACTCAACATTGACTGTGGGGACACTGGGAGTGGATCCCCCTGACTCACCACTGACTGTGGGGACACTGGGAGTGGATCCCACTGACTCAACACTGACTGTGGGGTCACTGGGAATGGATCCCCCTGACTCAACACTGATTGTGGGGACACTGGGTGTGGATCCCCCTGACTCAACACTGACTGTGGGGACACTGAGAGTGGATCCTCCTGACTCAACACTGAATGTGGGGACACTGGGAGTGGATCCCCCTGACTCAATACTGTCTGTGGGGTCACTGGGAGTGGATCCCCATGACTCAACACTGACTGTGGGGACACTGGGAGTGGATCCCCTGACTCAACACTGACTGTGGGGACATTGGGTGTGGATCTCCCTGACTCAACACTGACTGTGGTGACAGTGGGAGTGGATCCCCCTGACTCAACACTGACTGTGGGGACACTGGGAGTGGATCTCCCTGACTCAACACTGACTGTGGGGACACTAGGAGTGGATCCCCATGACTCAACACTGACTGTGGGGACACTGGGAGTGGATCCCCCTGACTCAACACTGACTGTGGGGACACTGAGAGTGGATCACCCCTGACTCAACACTGACTGTGGGGACACTGGGAGTGGATCCCCCTGACTCAACACTGACTGTGAGGACACTGGGAGTGGATCTCCCTGACTCAACGCTGACTGTGGGGTCACTGGGAGTGGATCCCCCTGACTCAACTCTGACTGTGGGGAAACTGGGAGTGGATCCCCCTGACTCAACACTGACTGTGGGGACACTGGGAGTGGATCCCCTGACTCAACACTGACTGTGGGGACACTGGGAGTGGATCCCCCTGACTCAGCACTGACTGTGGGGACACTGGGAGTGGATCCCCCTGACTCAACACTGACTGTGGGGACATTGGGAGTGGATCTCCCTGACTCAACACTGACTGTGGGGACACTGGGAGTGGATCCCCCTGACTCAACACTGACTGTGGGGACACTGGGAGTCGATCCCCTGACTCAACACTGACTGTGGGGACACTGGAAGTGGATCCCCCTGACTCAACACTGACTGTGGGGACACTGGGAGTGGATCCCCCTGACTCAACATTGACTGTGGGGACACTGGGAGTGGATCCCCCTGACTCAACACTGACTGTGGGGACACTGGGAGTGGATCCCCCCTGACTCAACACCGAGTGTGGTGACAGTGGGAGTGGATCCCACTGACTCAACACTGACTGTGGGGACACTGGGAGTGGATCCCCATGACTGAACACTGACTGTGGGGACACTGGGAATGGATCCCCCCTGACTCAACACTGACTGTGGGGAAACTGGGAGTGGATCCCCCTGACTCAATACTGACTGTGGGGACACTGGGAGTGGATCCCCCTGACTCAACACTGACTGTGGGGACACTGGGAGTGGATCCCCCTTACTCAACACTGACTGTGGGGACATTGGGAGTGGATCCCCCTGACTCAGCACTGACTGTTGGGACACTGGGAGTCGATCCCCCTGACTCAGCACTGACTGAGGGTACACTGGGAGTGGATCCCCCTGACTCAGCACTGACTGTGGGGACACTGGGAGTGGATCCTCCTGACTCAACACTGACTGTGGGGACACCGGGAGTGGATCCCCATGACTCAACACTGACTGTGGGGACACTGGGAGTGGATCCCCCTGACTCAACATTGACTGTGGGGACACTGGGAGTGGATCCCCCTGACTCAACACTGACTGTGGGGACACTAGGAGTGGATCCCCCTGACTCAACACTGACTGTGGGGACACTGGGAGTGGATCCCCTGACTCAACACTGACTGTGGGGACACTGGGAGTGGATCCCCCTGACTCAACACTGACTGTGGGGACACTGGGAGTGGATCCCCCTGACTCAACACTGACTGTGGGGACACTGGGAGTGGATCTCCCTGACTCAACACTGACTGTGGGGACACTGGGAGTGGATCCCCCTGACTCAACACTGACTGTGGGGACACTGGGAGTGGATCTCCCTGACTCAACACTGACTGTGGGGACATTGGGAGTGGATCCCCCTGACTCAACACTGACTGTGGGGACACTGGGAGTGGATCCCCCTGACTCAACATTGACTGTGGGGACACTGGGAGTGGATCCCCCTGACTCAACACTGACTGTGGGGACACTGGGAGTGGATCCCCCTGACTCAACACTGACTGTCGGGACACTGGGAGTGGATCCCCCCGACTCAACGCTGACTGTGGGGACACTGGGAGTGGATCCCCTGACTCAACGCTGACTGTGGGGACACTGGGAGTGGATCCCCCTGACTCAGCACTGACTGTGGGGACACTGGGAGTGGATCCCCCTGACTCAACACTGACTGTGGGGACACTGGGAGTGGATCCCCCTGACTCAACACTGACTGTGGGGACACTGGGAGTGGATCCCCTGACTCAACACTGACTGTGGGGACACTGGCAGTGGATCCCCCTGACTCAACACTGACTGTGGGGACACTGGGAGTGGATCCCCCTGACTCAACACTGACTGTGGGGACACTGGGAGTGGATCCCCCCTGACGCAACACTGACCGTGGGAACACTGGGAGTGGATCCCCCCTGACTCAACACCGAGTGTGGTGACAGTGGGAGTGGATCCCACTGACTCAACACTGACTGTGGGGACACTGGGAGTGGATCCCCCTGACTCAACACTGACTGTGGGGACACTGGGAATGGATCCCCCTGACTCAACACTGACTGTGGGGAAACTGGGAGTGGATCCCCCTGACTCAACACTGACTGTGGGGACACTGGGAGTGGATCCCCCTGACTCAACACTGAGTGTGGGGACACTGGGAGTGGATCCCCCTTACTCAACACTGACTGTGGGGACAATGAGAGTGGATCCCCCTGACTCAGCACTGACTGTGGGGGCACTGTGAGTGGATCCCCCTGACTCAACACTGACTGTGGGGACACTGGGAGTGGATCCCCCTGACTCAACATTGACTGCGGGGACACTGCGAGTGGATCCCCTGACTCAACACCGACTGTGGGGTCACTGGGAGTGGATCCCCCTGACTCAGCACTGACTGTGGGGTCACTGGGAGTGGATCCCCCTGACTCAACACTGACTGTGGGGACACTGGGAGTGGATCACCCTGACTCAGCACTGACTGTGGGGATACTGGGGTGGATCCCCCCCCCTGACTCAACACTGACTGTGGGGACACTGGGAGTGGATCCCCCTGACTCAACACTGACTGTGGGGGCACTGGGAGTGGATCCCCTGACTCAACACTGACTGTGGGGACACTGGGAGTGGATCCCCCTGACTCAACACTGACTGTGGGGACACTGGGAGTGGATCCCCCTGACTCAACACTGACTGTGGGGACACTGGGAGTGGATCTCCCTGACTCAACACTGACTGTGGGGACACTGGGAGTGGATCCACCTGACTCAACACTGACTGTGGGGACACTGGGAGTGGATCCCCCTGACTCAACACTGACTGTGGGGACACTGGGAGTGGATCCCCCTGACTCAACACTGACTGTGGGGACACTGGGAGTGGATCCCCCTGACTCAACACTGACTGTGGGGACACTGGGAGTGGATCCCCCTGACTCAACACTGACTGTGGGGACACTGGGAGTGGATCCCCCCGACTCAACGCTGACTGTGGGGACACTGGGAGTGGATCCCCTGACTCAACGCTGACTGTGGGGACACTGGGAGTGGATCCCCCTGACTCAGCACTGACTGCGGGGACACTGGGAGTGGATCCCCCTGACTCAACACTGACTGTGGGGACACTGGGAGAGGATACCCCTGACTCAACGCTGACTGTGGGGACACTGGGAGTGGATCCCCCTGACTCAACACTGACTGTGGGGAAACTGGGAGTGGATCCCCCTGACTCAACACTGACTGTGGGGACACTGGGAGTGGATCCCCCTGACTCAACACTGACTATGTGGACACTGGGAGTGGATCCCCCCTGACTCAACACTGACTGTGGGGACACTGGGAGTGGATCTCCCTGACTCAACATTGACTTTGGGGACACTGGGGGTGGATCCCCCTGACTCAACACTGACTGTGGGGACACTGGGAGTGGCTCCCCCGACTCAACATTGACTGTGGGGACACTGGGAGTGGATCCCCCTGACTCAACATTGACTGTGGGGACACTGGGAGTGGATCCCCCTGACTCAACACTGACTGTGGGGACACTGGGAGTGGATCCCACTGACTCAACACTGACTGTGGCGTCACTGGGAGTGGATCTCCCTGACTCAACACTGACTTTGGGGACATTGGGAGTGGATCCCCCTGACTCAACACTGACTTTGGGGACACTGGGAGTGGATTCCCCTGACTCAACACTGACTGTGGGGACACTGGGAGTGGATCCCCCTGACTCAACACCGACTGTGGGGACACTGGGAGTGGATCCCCCTGACTCAACATTGACTATGGGGACACTGGGAGTGGATCCCCCTGACTCAACACTGACTGTGGGGACACTGGGAGTGGATCCCCCTGACTCAACACTGACTGTGGGGTCACTGGGAGTGGATCCCCCTGACTCAACACTGACTGTGGGGTCACTGGGAGTGGATCCCCCTGACTCAACACTGACTGTGGGGACACTGGGAGTGGATCCCCCCACCCCCCGACTCAACACCGAGTGTGGTGACAGTGGGAGTGGATCCCCCTGACTCAACATTGATTGTGGGGACACTGGGAGTGGATCCCCCTGACTCAACACTGACTGTGGTGACACTGGGAGTGGATCCCCCTGACTCAACGCTGACTGTGGGGAAACTGGGAGTGGATCCCCCTGACTCAACACTGACTGTGGGGACACTGGGAGAGGATACCCCTGACTCAACGCTGACTGTGGGGACACTGGGAGTGGATCCCCCTGACTCAACACTGACTGTGGGGACACTGGGAGTGGATCCCCCTGACTCAACACTGACTATGTGGACACTGGGAGTGGATCCCCCTGACTCAACACTGACTGTGGGGACACTGGGAGTGGATCCCCCTGACTCGACACTGACTGTGGGGTCACTGGGAGTGGATCCCCCTGACTCAGCACTGACTGTGGGGTCACTGGGAGTGGATCCCCCTGACTCAACACTGACTGTGGGGACACTGGGAGTGGATCCCCCTGACTCAACACTGACTGTGGGGTCACTGGGAGTGGATCCCCATGACTCAACACTGACTGTGGGGTCACTGGGAGTGGATCCCCCTGACTCAACACTGACTGTGGGGACACTGGGAGTGGATCCCCCCACCCCCCGACTCAACACCGAGTGTGGTGACACTGGGAGTGGATCCCCCTGACTCAACATTGATTGTGGGGACACTGGGAGTGGATCCCCCTGACTCAACACTGACTGTGGTGACACTGGGAGTGGATCCCCCTGACTCAACGCTGACTGTGGGGAAACTGGGAGTGGATCCCCCTGACTCAACACTGACTGTGGGGACGCTGGGAGAGGATACCCCTGACTCAACGCTGACTGTGGGGACACTGGGAGTGGATCCCCCTGACTCAACACTGACTGTGGGGACACTGGGAGTGGATCCACCCTGACTCAACACTGACTATGTGGACACTGGGAGTGGATCCCCCCTGACTCAACACTGACTGTGGGGACACTGGGAGTGGATCCCCCTGAATCAACACTGACTGTGGCGTCACTGGGAGTGGATCTCCCTGACTCAACATTGACTTTGGGGACACTGGGAGTGGATCCCCCTGACTCAACACTGAGTGTGGGGACACTGGGAGTGGATCCCCTGACTCAACGCTGACTGTGGGGACACTGGGAGTGGATCCCCCTGACTCAGCACTGACTGCGGGGACACTGGGAGTGGATCCCCCTGACTCAACACTGACTGTGGGGACACTGGGAGAGGATACCCCTGACTCAACGCTGACTGTGGGGACACTGGGAGTGGATCCCCCTGACTCAACACTGACTGTGGGGAAACTGGGAGTGGATCCCCCTGACTCAACACTGACTGTGGGGACACTGGGAGTGGATCCCCCTGACTCAACACTGACTATGTGGACACTGGGAGTGGATCCCCCCTGACTCAACACTGACTGTGGGGACACTGGGAGTGGATCTCCCTGACTCAACATTGACTTTGGGGACACTGGGAGTGGATCCCCCTGACTCAACACTGACTGTGGGGACACTGGGAGTGGATCCCCCGACTCAACATTGACTGTGGGGACACTGGGAGTGGATCCCCCTGACTCAACATTGACTGTGGGGACACTGGGAGTGGATCCCCCTGACTCAACACTGACTGTGGGGACACTGGGAGTGGATCCCACTGACTCAACACTGACTGTGGCGTCACTGGGAGTGGATCTCCCTGACTCAACACTGACTTTGGGGACATTGGGAGTGGATCCCCCTGACTCAACACTGACTTTGGGGACACTGGGAGTGGATTCCCCTGACTCAACACTGACTGTGGGGACACTGGGAGTGGATCCCCCTGACTCAACATTGACTGTGGGGACACTGGGAGTGGATCCCCCTGACTCAACATTGACTATGGGGACACTGGGAGTGGATCCCCCTGACTCAACACTGACTGTGGGGACACTGGGAGTGGATCCCCCTGACTCAACACTGACTGTGGGGTCACTGGGAGTGGATCCCCCTGACTCAACACTGACTGTGGGGTCACTGGGAGTGGATCCCCCTGACTCAACACTGACTGTGGGGACACTGGGAGTGGATCCCCCCCACCCCCCGACTCAACACCGAGTGTGGTGACAGTGGGAGTGGATCCCCCTGACTCAACATTGATTGTGGGGACACTGGGAGTGGATCCCCCTGACTCAACACTGACTGTGGTGACACTGGGAGTGGATCCCCCTGACTCAACGCTGACTGTGGGGAAACTGGGAGTGGATCCCCCTGACTCAACACTGACTGTGGGGAAACTGGGAGTGGATCCCCCTGACTCAACACTGACTGTGGGGACACTGGGAGAGGATACCCCTGACTCAACGCTGACTGTGGGGACACTGGGAGTGGATCCCCCTGACTCAACACTGACTATGGGGACACTGGGAGTGGATCCCCCTGACTCAACACTGACTGTGGGGACATTGGGAGTGGATCCCCCTGACTCAACACTGACTGTGGGGTCACTGGGAGTGGATCCCCCTGACTCAACACTGACTGTGGGGTCACTGGGAGTGGATCCCCCTGACTCAACACTGACTGTGGGGACACTGGGAGTGGATCCCCCCCACCCCCCGACTCAACACCGAGTGTGGTGACAGTGGGAGTGGATCCCCCTGACTCAACATTGATTGTGGGGACACTGGGAGTGGATCCCCCTGACTCAACACTGACTGTGGTGCCACTGGGAGTGGATCCCCCTGACTCAACGCTGACTGTGGGGAAACTGGGAGTGGATCCCCCTGACTCAACACTGACTGTGGGGACACTGGGAGAGGATACCCCTGACTCAACGCTGACTGTGGGGACACTGGGAGTGGATCCCCCTGACTCAACACTGACTGTGGGGACACTGGGAGTGGATCCCCCTGACTCAACACTGACTATGTGGACACTGGGAGTGGATCCCCCTGACTCAACACTGACTGTGGGGACACTGGGAGTGGATCCCCCTGACTCGACACTGACTGTGGGGTCACTGGGAGTGGATCCCCCTGACTCAGCACTGACTGTGGGGTCACTGGGAGTGGATCCCCCTGACTCAACACTGACTGTGGGGTCACTGGGAGTGGATCCCCATGACTCAACACTGACTGTGGGGTCACTGGGAGTGGATCCCCCTGACTCAACACTGACTGTTTGGACACTGGGAGTGGATCCCCCCACCCCCCGACTCAACACCGAGTGTGGTGACACTGGGAGTGGATCCCCCTGACTCAACATTGATTGTGGGGACACTGGGAGTGGATCCCCCTGACTCAACACTGACTGTGGTGACACTGGGAGTGGATCCCCCTGACTCAACGCTGACTGTGGGGAAACTGGGAGTGGATCCCCCTGACTCAACACTGACTGTGGGGACGCTGGGAGAGGATACCCCTGACTCAACGCTGACTGTGGGGACACTGGGAGTGGATCCCCCTGACTCAACACTGACTGTGGGGACACTGGGAGTGGATCCACCCTGACTCAACACTGACTATGTGGACACTGGGAGTGGATCCCCCCTGACTCAACACTGACTGTGGGGACACTGGGAGTGGATCCCCCTGAATCAACACTGACTGTGGCGTCACTGGGAGTGGATCTCCCTGACTCAACATTGACTTTGGGGACACTGGGAGTGGATCCCCCTGACTCAACACTGAGTGTGGGGGCACTGGGAGTGGATCCCCTGACTCAACGCTGACTGTGGGGACACTGGGAGTGGATCCCCCTGACTCAGCACTGACTGCGGGGACACTGGGAGTGGATCCCCCTGACTCAACACTGACTGTGGGGACACTGGGAGAGGATACCCCTGACTCAACGCTGACTGTGGGGACACTGGGAGTGGATCCCCCTGACTCAACACTGACTGTGGGGAAACTGGGAGTGGATCCCCCTGACTCAACACTGACTGTGGGGACACTGGGAGTGGATCCCCCTGACTCAACACTGACTATGTGGACACTGGGAGTGGATCCCCCCTGACTCAACACTGACTGTGGGGACACTGGGAGTGGATCTCCCTGACTCAACATTGACTTTGGGGACACTGGGAGTGGATCCCCCTGACTCAACACTGACTGTGGGGACACTGGGAGTGGATCCCCCGACTCAACATTGACTGTGGGGACACTGGGAGTGGATCCCCCTGACTCAACATTGACTGTGGGGACACTGGGAGTGGATCCCCCTGACTCAACATTGACTATGGGGACACTGGGAGTGGATCCCCCTGACTCAACACTGACTGTGGGGACACTGGGAGTGGATCCCCCTGACTCAACACTGACTTTGGGGACACTGGGAGTGGATTCCCCTGACTCAACACTGACTGTGGGGACACTGGGAGTGGATCCCCCTGACTCAACATTGACTGTGGGGACACTGGGAGTGGATCCCCCTGACTCAACATTGACTATGGGGACACTGGGAGTGGATCCCCCTGACTCAACACTGACTGTGGGGACACTGGGAGTGGATCCCCCTGACTCAACACTGACTGTGGGGTCACTGGGAGTGGATCCCCCTGACTCAACACTGACTGTGGGGTCACTGGGAGTGGATCCCCCTGACTCAACACTGACTGTGGGGACACTGGGAGTGGATCCCCCCCACCCCCCGACTCAACACCGAGTGTGGTGACAGTGGGAGTGGATCCCCCTGACTCAACATTGATTGTGGGGACACTGGGAGTGGATCCCCCTGACTCAACACTGACTGTGGTGACACTGGGAGTGGATCCCCCTGACTCAACGCTGACTGTGGGGAAACTGGGAGTGGATCCCCCTGACTCAACACTGACTGTGGGGAAACTGGGAGTGGATCCCCCTGACTCAACACTGACTGTGGGGACACTGGGAGAGGATACCCCTGACTCAACGCTGACTGTGGGGACACTGGGAGTGGATCCCCCTGACTCAACACTGACTATGGGGACACTGGGAGTGGATCCCCCTGACTCAACACTGACTGTGGGGACATTGGGAGTGGATCCCCCTGACTCAACACTGACTGTGGGGTCACTGGGAGTGGATCCCCCTGACTCAACACTGACTGTGGGGTCACTGGGAGTGGATCCCCCTGACTCAACACTGACTGTGGGGACACTGGGAGTGGATCCCCCCCACCCCCCGACTCAACACCGAGTGTGGTGACAGTGGGAGTGGATCCCCCTGACTCAACATTGATTGTGGGGACACTGGGAGTGGATCCCCCTGACTCAACACTGACTGTGGTGCCACTGGGAGTGGATCCCCCTGACTCAACGCTGACTGTGGGGAAACTGGGAGTGGATCCCCCTGACTCAACACTGACTGTGGGGACACTGGGAGAGGATACCCCTGACTCAACGCTGAATGTGGGGACACTGGGAGTGGATCCCCCTGACTCAACACTGACTGTGGGGACACTGGGAGTGGATCCCCCTGACTCAACACTGACTATGTGGACACTGGGAGTGGATCCCCCTGACTCAACACTGACTGTGGGGACACTGGGAGTGGATCCCCCTGACTCGACACTGACTGTGGGGTCACTGGGAGTGGATCCCCCTGACTCAGCACTGACTGTGGGGTCACTGGGAGTGGATCCCCCTGACTCAACACTGACTGTGGGGTCACTGGGAGTGGATCCCCATGACTCAACACTGACTGTGGGGTCACTGGGAGTGGATCCCCCTGACTCAACACTGACTGTTTGGACACTGGGAGTGGATCCCCCCACCCCCCGACTCAACACCGAGTGTGGTGACACTGGGAGTGGATCCCCCTGACTCAACATTGATTGTGGGGACACTGGGAGTGGATCCCCCTGACTCAACACTGACTGTGGTGACACTGGGAGTGGATCCCCCTGACTCAACGCTGACTGTGGGGAAACTGGGAGTGGATCCCCCTGACTCAACACTGACTGTGGGGACGCTGGGAGAGGATACCCCTGACTCAACGCTGACTGTGGGGACACTGGGAGTGGATCCCCCTGACTCAACACTGACTGTGGGGACACTGGGAGTGGATCCACCCTGACTCAACACTGACTATGTGGACACTGGGAGTGGATCCCCCCTGACTCAACACTGACTGTGGGGACACTGGGAGTGGATCCCCCTGAATCAACACTGACTGTGGCGTCACTGGGAGTGGATCTCCCTGACTCAACATTGACTTTGGGGACACTGGGAGTGGATCCCCCTGACTCAACACTGAGTGTGGGGGCACTGGGAGTGGATCCCCTGACTCAACGCTGACTGTGGGGACACTGGGAGTGGATCCCCCTGACTCAGCACTGACTGCGGGGACACTGGGAGTGGATCCCCCTGACTCAACACTGACTGTGGGGACACTGGGAGAGGATACCCCTGACTCAACGCTGACTGTGGGGACACTGGGAGTGGATCCCCCTGACTCAACACTGACTGTGGGGAAACTGGGAGTGGATCCCCCTGACTCAACACTGACTGTGGGGACACTGGGAGTGGATCCCCCTGACTCAACACTGACTATGTGGACACTGGGAGTGGATCCCCCCTGACTCAACACTGACTGTGGGGACACTGGGAGTGGATCTCCCTGACTCAACATTGACTTTGGGGACACTGGGAGTGGATCCCCCTGACTCAACACTGACTGTGGGGACACTGGGAGTGGATCCCCCGACTCAACATTGACTGTGGGGACACTGGGAGTGGATCCCCCTGACTCAACATTGACTGTGGGGACACTGGGAGTGGATCCCCCTGACTCAACACTGACTGTGGGGACACTGGGAGTGGATCCCACTGACTCAACACTGACTGTGGCGTCACTGGGAGTGGATCTCCCTGACTCAACACTGACTTTGGGGACATTGGGAGTGGATCCCCCTGACTCAACACTGACTTTGGGGACACTGGGAGTGGATTCCCCTGACTCAACACTGACTGTGGGGACACTGGGAGTGGATCCCCCTGACTCAACATTGACTGTGGGGACACTGGGAGTGGATCCCCCTGACTCAACATTGACTATGGGGACACTGGGAGTGGATCCCCCTGACTCAACACTGACTGTGGGGACACTGGGAGTGGATCCCCCTGACTCAACACTGACTGTGGGGTCACTGGGAGTGGATCCCCCTGACTCAACACTGACTGTGGGGTCACTGGGAGTGGATCCCCCTGACTCAACACTGACTGTGGGGACACTGGGAGTGGATCCCCCCCACCCCCCGACTCAACACCGAGTGTGGTGACAGTGGGAGTGGATCCCCCTGACTCAACATTGATTGTGGGGACACTGGGAGTGGATCCCCCTGACTCAACACTGACTGTGGTGACACTGGGAGTGGATCCCCCTGACTCAACGCTGACTGTGGGGAAACTGGGAGTGGATCCCCCTGACTCAACACTGACTGTGGGGACACTGGGAGAGGATACCCCTGACTCAACGCTGACTGTGGGGACACTGGGAGTGGATCCCCCTGACTCAACACTGACTGTGGGGACACTGGGAGTGGATCCCCCTGACTCAACACTGACTATGTGGACACTGGGAGTGGATCCCCCTGACTCAACACTGACTGTGGGGACACTGGGAGTGGATCCCCCTGACTCGACACTGACTGTGGGGTCACTGGGAGTGGATCCCCCTGACTCAGCACTGACTGTGGGGTCACTGGGAGTGGATCCCCATGACTCAACACTGACTGTGGGGACACTGGGAGTGGATCCCCCTGACTCAACACTGACTGTGGGGTCACTGGGAGTGGATCCCCATGACTCAACACTGACTGTGGGGTCACTGGGAGTGGATCCCCCTGACTCAACACTGACTGTGGGGACACTGGGAGTGGATCCCCCCCACCCCCCGACTCAACACCGAGTGTGGTGACACTGGGAGTGGATCCCCCTGACTCAACATTGATTGTGGGGACACTGGGAGTGGATCCCCCTGACTCAACACTGACTGTGGTGACACTGGGAGTGGATCCCCCTGACTCAACGCTGACTGTGGGGAAACTGGGAGTGGATCCCCCTGACTCAACACTGACTGTGGGGACGCTGGGAGAGGATACCCCTGACTCAACGCTGACTGTGGGGACACTGGGAGTGGATCACCCTGACTCAACACTGACTGTGGGGACACTGGGAGTGGATCCACCCTGATTCAACACTGACTATGTGGACACTGGGAGTGGATCCCCCCTGACTCAACACTGACTGTGGGGACACTGGGAGTGGATCCCCCTGAATCAACACTGACTGTGGCGTCACTGGGAGTGGATCTCCCTGACTCAACATTGACTTTGGGGACACTGAGAGTGGATCCCCCTGACTCAACACTGAGTGTGGGGACACTGGGAGTGGATCCCCCGACTCAACATTGACTGTGGGGACACTGGGAGTGGATCCCCCTGACTCAACACTGACTGTGGGGACACTGGGAGTGGATCCCCCTGACTCAACACTGACTGTGGCGTCACTGGGAGTGGATCTCCCTGACTCAACATTGACTTTTTGGACATTGGGAGTGGATCCCCCTGACTCAACACTGACTTTGGGGACACTGAGAGTGGATTCCCCTGACTCAACACTGACTGTGGGGACACTGGGAGTGGATCCCCCTGACTCAACACTGACTGTGGGGACACTGGGAGTGGATCCCCCTGACTCGACACTGACTGTGGGGTCACTGGGAGTGGATCCCCCTGACTCAGCACTGACTGTGGGGTCACTGGGAGTGGATCCCCCTGACTCAACACTGACTGTGGGGACACTGGGAGTGGATCCCCCTGACTCAACACTGACTGTGGGGTCACTGGGAGTGGATGCCCCTGACTCAACACTGACTGTGGGGTCACTGGGAGTGGATCCCCCTGACTCAACACTGATGTGGGGACACTGGGAGTGGATCCCCCCACCCCCCCGACTCAACACCGAGTGTGGTGACAGTGGGAGTGGATCCCCCTGACTCAACATTGACTGTGGGGACACTGGGAGTGGATCCCCCTGACTCAGCACTGACTGTGGGGACACTGGGAGTGGATCCCCCTGACTCAACGCTGACTGTGGGGACACTGGGAGTGGATCCCCTTGACTCACCACTGACTGTGGGGACACTGGGAGTGGATCCCCATGACTCAGCACTGACTGTGGGGACACTGGGAGTGGATCCCCCTGACTCAGCACTGACTGTGGGGACACTGAGAGTGGATCCCCCTTACTCAACACCGAGTGTGGGGACACTGGGAGTGGATCCCCCCTGACGCAACACTGACCGTGGGAACACTGGGAGTGGATCCCCCCTGACTCAACACCGAGTGTGGTGACACTGGGAGTGGATCCCCCTGCCTCAACACTGACTGTGGGGACACTGGGAGTGGATCCCCCTGACTCAACACTGACTGTGGGGACACTGGGAGTGGATCCCCCTGACCCAGCACTGACTGTGGGGACACTGGGAGTGGATCCCCCTTACTCAACACTGACTGCGGGGACATAGGGAGTGGATCCCCCTGACTCAGCACTGACTGTGGGGACACTGTGAGTGGATCCCCCTGACTCAGCACTGACTGTGGGGACACTGGGAGTGGATCCCCTTGACTCAGCACTGACTGAGGGTACACTGGGAGTGGATCCCCCTGACTCAGCACTGACTGTGGGGACACTGGGAGTGGATCCTCCTGACTCAACACTGACTGTGGGGACACGGGGAGTGGATCCCCATGACTCAACACTGACTGTGGGGACACTGGGAGTGGATCCCCCTGACTCAACATTGACTGTGGGGACACTGGGTGTGGATCCCCCTGACTCAACACTGACTGTGGGGACACTGGGAGTGGATCCCCCTGACTCAACACTGACTGTGGGGACACTGGGAGTGGATCCCCTGACTCAACACTGACTGTGGGGACACTGGCAGTGGATCCCCCTGACTCAACACTGACTGTGGGGACACTGGGAGTGGATCCCCCTGACTCAACACTGACTGTGGGGACACTGCGAGTGGATCTCCCTGACTCAACACTGACTGTGGGGTCACTGGGAGTGGACCCCCCTGACTCAGCACTGACTGTGGGGACACTGTGAGTGGATCCTCCTGACTCAACACTGACTGTGGGGACACTGGGAGTGGATCCTCCTGACTCAACACTGACTGTGGGGACACTGGGACTGGATCTCCCTGACTCAACACTGCCTGTGGGGTCACTGGGAGTGGATCCCCCTGACTCAACACTGACTGCGGGGACACTGAGAGTGGATCCCCCTGACTCAACACTGACTGTGGGGACACTGGTAGTGGATCCCCCTGACTCAACACTGACTGTGGGGACACTGGGAGTTGATCTCCCTGACTCAACACTGACTGAGGGGTCACTGGGAGTGGATCCCCCCTGACTCAACTCTGACTGTGGGGGAAACTGGGAGTTGTTCCCCCTGATTCAACACTGACTGTGGGGACACTGGGAGTGGATCCCCCTGACTCAACACTGACTGTGGGGACACTGGGAGTGGATCTCCCTGACTCAACACTGACTGTGGGGACACTGGGAGTGGATCCCCCTGACTCAACACTGACTGTGGGGACACTGGGAGTGGATCTCCCTGACTCAACGCTGACTGTGGGGACACTGGGAGTGGATCCCCCTGACTCAACACTGACTGTGGGGACACTGGGAGTGGATCCCCCTGACTCAACACTGACTGTGGGGACACTGGGAGTGGATCCCCTGACTCAACACTGACTGTGGGGACACTGGGAGTGGATCCCCCTGACTCAACACTGACTGTGGGGACACTGGGAGTGGATCCCCCTGACTCAACATTGACTGTGGGGACACTGGGAGTGGATCCCCCTGACTCAACACTGACTACCGGGACACTGGGAGTGGATCCCCCTGACTCAGCACTGACTGTGGGGACACTGGGAGTGGATCCCCCTGACTCAACACTGACTACCGGGACACTGGGAGTGGATCCCCCTGACTCAGCACTGACTGTGGGGACACTGGGAGTGGATCCCCCTGACTCAACACTGACTGTGGGATCACTGGGAGTGGATCCCCCTGACCCAACACTGATTGTGGGGACACTGGGAGTGGATCCCCCTGACTCAACACTGATTGTGGGGACACTGGGAGTGGATCTCCCTGACTCAACACTGACTGTGGGGTCACTGGGAATGGATCCCCCTGACTCAACACTGATTGTGGGGAAACTGGGAGTGGATCCCCCTGACTCAACACTGACTGTGGGGACACTGAGAGTGGATCCTCCTGACTCAACACTGAATGTGGGGACACTGGGAGTGGATCCCCCTGACTCAATACTGTCTGTGGGGTCACTGGGAGTGGATCCCCATGACTCAACACTGACTGTGGGGACACTGGGAGTGGATCCCCTGACTCAACACTGACTGTGGGGACATTGGGAGTGGATCTCCCTGACTCAACACTGACTGTGGGGACACTGGGAGTGGATCCCCCTGACTCAACACTGACTGTGGGGACACTGGGAGTGGATCCCCTGACTCAACACTGACTGTGGGGACACTGGAAGTGGATCCCCCTGACTCAACGCTGACTGTGGGGACACTGGGAGTGGATCCCCCTGACTCAACACTGACTGTGGGGACACTGGGAGTGGATCCCCCTGACTCAACACTGACTGTGGGGACACTGGGAGTGGATCCCCTCTGACTCAACACCGAGTGTGGTGACAGTGGGAGTGGATCCCACTGGCTCAACACTGACTGTGGGGACACTGGGAGTGGATCCCCATGACTGAACACTGACTGTGGGGACACTGGGAATGGATCCCCCCTGACTCAACACTGACTGTGGGGAAACTGGGAGTGGATCCCACTGACTCAACACTGACTGTGGGGACACTGGGAGTGGATCCCCCTGACTCAACACCGACTATGGGGACACTGTGAGTGGATCCCCCTTACTCAACACTGACTGTGGGGACATTGGGAGTGGATCCCCCTGACTCAGCACTGACTGTGGGGACACTGGGAGTCGATCCCCCTGACTCAGCACTGACTGAGGGTACACTGGGAGTGGATCCCCCTGACTCAGCACTGACTGTGGGGACACTGGGAGTGGATCCCCTGACTCAACACTGACTGTGGGGACACTGGGAGTGGATCCCCCTGACTCAACACTGACTGTGGGGACACTGGGAGTGGATCCCCTGACTCAACACTGACTGTGGGGACACTGGGAGTGGATCTCCCTGACTCAACACTGACTGTGGGGACACTGGGAGTGGATCCCCCTGACTCAACACTGACTGTGGGGACACTGGGAGTGGATCTCCCTGACTCAACACTGACTGTGGGGACATTGAGAGTGGATCCCCCTGACTCAACACTGACTGTGGGGACACTGGGAGTGGATCCCCCTGACTCAACATTGACTGTGGGGACACTGGGAGTGGATCCCCCTGACTCACCACTGACTGTGGGGACACTGGGAGTGGATCCCACTGACTCAACACTGACTGTGGGGTCACTGGGAATGGATCCCCCTGACTCAACACTGATTGTGGGGACACTGGGTGTGGATCCCCCTGACTCAACACTGACTGTGGGGACACTGAGAGTGGATCCTCCTGACTCAACACTGAATGTGGGGACACTGGGAGTGGATCCCCCTGACTCAATACTGTCTGTGGGGTCACTGGGAGTGGATCCCCATGACTCAACACTGACTGTGGGGACACTGGGAGTGGATCCCCTGACTCAACACTGACTGTGGGGACATTGGGTGTGGATCTCCCTGACTCAACACTGACTGTGGTGACAGTGGGAGTGGATCCCCCTGACTCAACACTGACTGTGGGGACACTGGGAGTGGATCTCCCTGACTCAACACTGACTGTGGGGACACTGGGAGTGGATCCCCATGACTCAACACTGACTGTGGGGACACTGGGAGTGGATCCCCCTGACTCAACACTGACTGTGGGGACACTGAGAGTGGATCCCCCCTGACTCAACACTGACTGTGGGGACACTGGGAGTGGATCCCCCTGACTCAACACTGACTGTGAGGACACTGGGAGTGGATCTCCCTGACTCAACGCTGACTGTGGGGTCACTGGGAGTGGATCCCCCTGACTCAAATCTGACTGTGGGGAAACTGGGAGTGGATCCCCCTGACTCAACACTGACTGTGGGGACACTGGGAGTGGATCCCCTGACTCAACACTGACTGTGGGGACACTGGGAGTGGATCCCCCTGACTCAACACTGACTGTGGGGACACTGGGAGTGGATCCCCCTGACTCAACACTGACTGTGGGGACATTGGGAGTGGATCTCCCTGACTCAACACTGACTGTGGGGACACTGGGAGTGGATCCCCCTGACTCAACA
Organism: Pristiophorus japonicus; assembly: GCF_044704955.1. Classification (NCBI taxonomy): domain Eukaryota; kingdom Metazoa; phylum Chordata; class Chondrichthyes; family Pristiophoridae; genus Pristiophorus; species Pristiophorus japonicus. The sequence continues at coordinate 331,412,449 of NC_091979.1, read as the reverse complement.
CTGACTGTGGGGACACTGGGAGTGGATCCCCTGACTCAACACTGACTGTGGGGACACTGGAAGTGGATCCCCCTGACTCAACACTGACTGTGGGGACACTGGGAGTGGATCCCCCTGACTCAACACTGACTGTGGGGACACTGGGAGTGGATCCCCCTGACTCAACACTGACTGTGGGGACACTGGGAGTGGATCCCCCCTGACTCAACACCGAGTGTGGTGACAGTGGGAGTGGATCCCACTGACTCAACACTGACTGTGGGGACACTGGGAGTGGATCCCCATGACTGAACACTGACTGTGGGGACACTGGGAATGGATCCCCCCTGACTCAACACTGACTGTGGGGACACTGGGAGTGGATCCCCCTGACTCAACACTGACTGTGGGGACACTGCGAGTGGATCTCCCTGACTCAACACTGACTGTGGGGTCACTGGGAGTGGACCCCCCTGACTCAGCACTGACTGTGGGGACACTGTGAGTGGATCCTCCTGACTCAACACTGACTGTGGGGACACTGGGAGTGGATCCTCCTGACTCAACACTGACTGTGGGGACACTGGGACTGGATCTCCCTGACTCAACACTGCCTGTGGGGTCACTGGGAGTGGATCCCCCTGACTCAACACTGACTGCGGGGACACTGAGAGTGGATCCCCCTGACTCAACACTGACTGTGGGGACACTGGTAGTGGATCCCCCTGACTCAACACTGACTGTGGGGACACTGGGAGTTGATCTCCCTGACTCAACACTGACTGAGGGGTCACTGGGAGTGGATCCCCCCTGACTCAACTCTGACTGTGGGGGAAACTGGGAGTTGTTCCCCCTGATTCAACACTGACTGTGGGGACACTGGGAGTGGATCCCCCTGACTCAACACTGACTGTGGGGACACTGGGAGTGGATCTCCCTGACTCAACACTGACTGTGGGGACACTGGGAGTGGATCCCCCTGACTCAACACTGACTGTGGGGACACTGGGAGTGGATCTCCCTGACTCAACGCTGACTGTGGGGACACTGGGAGTGGATCCCCCTGACTCAACACTGACTGTGGGGACACTGGGAGTGGATCCCCCTGACTCAACACTGACTGTGGGGACACTGGGAGTGGATCCCCTGACTCAACACTGACTGTGGGGACACTGGGAGTGGATCCCCCTGACTCAACACTGACTGTGGGGACACTGGGAGTGGATCCCCCTGACTCAACATTGACTGTGGGGACACTGGGAGTGGATCCCCCTGACTCAACACTGACTACCGGGACACTGGGAGTGGATCCCCCTGACTCAGCACTGACTGTGGGGACACTGGGAGTGGATCCCCCTGACTCAACACTGACTACCGGGACACTGGGAGTGGATCCCCCTGACTCAGCACTGACTGTGGGGACACTGGGAGTGGATCCCCCTGACTCAACACTGACTGTGGGATCACTGGGAGTGGATCCCCCTGACCCAACACTGATTGTGGGGACACTGGGAGTGGATCCCCCTGACTCAACACTGATTGTGGGGACACTGGGAGTGGATCTCCCTGACTCAACACTGACTGTGGGGTCACTGGGAATGGATCCCCCTGACTCAACACTGATTGTGGGGAAACTGGGAGTGGATCCCCCTGACTCAACACTGACTGTGGGGACACTGAGAGTGGATCCTCCTGACTCAACACTGAATGTGGGGACACTGGGAGTGGATCCCCCTGACTCAATACTGTCTGTGGGGTCACTGGGAGTGGATCCCCATGACTCAACACTGACTGTGGGGACACTGGGAGTGGATCCCCTGACTCAACACTGACTGTGGGGACATTGGGAGTGGATCTCCCTGACTCAACACTGACTGTGGGGACACTGGGAGTGGATCCCCCTGACTCAACACTGACTGTGGGGACACTGGGAGTGGATCCCCTGACTCAACACTGACTGTGGGGACACTGGAAGTGGATCCCCCTGACTCAACGCTGACTGTGGGGACACTGGGAGTGGATCCCCCTGACTCAACACTGACTGTGGGGACACTGGGAGTGGATCCCCCTGACTCAACACTGACTGTGGGGACACTGGGAGTGGATCCCCTCTGACTCAACACCGAGTGTGGTGACAGTGGGAGTGGATCCCACTGGCTCAACACTGACTGTGGGGACACTGGGAGTGGATCCCCATGACTGAACACTGACTGTGGGGACACTGGGAATGGATCCCCCCTGACTCAACACTGACTGTGGGGAAACTGGGAGTGGATCCCACTGACTCAACACTGACTGTGGGGACACTGGGAGTGGATCCCCCTGACTCAACACCGACTGTGGGGACACTGTGAGTGGATCCCCCTTACTCAACACTGACTGTGGGGACATTGGGAGTGGATCCCCCTGACTCAGCACTGACTGTGGGGACACTGGGAGTCGATCCCCCTGACTCAGCACTGACTGAGGGTACACTGGGAGTGGATCCCCCTGACTCAGCACTGACTGTGGGGACACTGGGAGTGGATCCCCTGACTCAACACTGACTGTGGGGACACTGGGAGTGGATCCCCCTGACTCAACACTGACTGTGGGGACACTGGGAGTGGATCCCCTGACTCAACACTGACTGTGGGGACACTGGGAGTGGATCTCCCTGACTCAACACTGACTGTGGGGACACTGGGAGTGGATCCCCCTGACTCAACACTGACTGTGGGGACACTGGGAGTGGATCTCCCTGACTCAACACTGACTGTGGGGACATTGAGAGTGGATCCCCCTGACTCAACACTGACTGTGGGGACACTGGGAGTGGATCCCCCTGACTCAACATTGACTGTGGGGACACTGGGAGTGGATCCCCCTGACTCACCACTGACTGTGGGGACACTGGGAGTGGATCCCACTGACTCAACACTGACTGTGGGGTCACTGGGAATGGATCCCCCTGACTCAACACTGATTGTGGGGACACTGGGTGTGGATCCCCCTGACTCAACACTGACTGTGGGGACACTGAGAGTGGATCCTCCTGACTCAACACTGAATGTGGGGACACTGGGAGTGGATCCCCCTGACTCAATACTGTCTGTGGGGTCACTGGGAGTGGATCCCCATGACTCAACACTGACTGTGGGGACACTGGGAGTGGATCCCCTGACTCAACACTGACTGTGGGGACATTGGGTGTGGATCTCCCTGACTCAACACTGACTGTGGTGACAGTGGGAGTGGATCCCCCTGACTCAACACTGACTGTGGGGACACTGGGAGTGGATCTCCCTGACTCAACACTGACTGTGGGGACACTGGGAGTGGATCCCCATGACTCAACACTGACTGTGGGGACACTGGGAGTGGATCCCCCTGACTCAACACTGACTGTGGGGACACTGAGAGTGGATCCCCCCTGACTCAACACTGACTGTGGGGACACTGGGAGTGGATCCCCCTGACTCAACACTGACTGTGAGGACACTGGGAGTGGATCTCCCTGACTCAACGCTGACTGTGGGGTCACTGGGAGTGGATCCCCCTGACTCAAATCTGACTGTGGGGAAACTGGGAGTGGATCCCCCTGACTCAACACTGACTGTGGGGACACTGGGAGTGGATCCCCTGACTCAACACTGACTGTGGGGACACTGGGAGTGGATCCCCCTGACTCAACACTGACTGTGGGGACACTGGGAGTGGATCCCCCTGACTCAACACTGACTGTGGGGACATTGGGAGTGGATCTCCCTGACTCAACACTGACTGTGGGGACACTGGGAGTGGATCCCCCTGACTCAACACTGACTGTGGGGACACTGGGAGTGGATCCCCTGACTCAACACTGACTGTGGGGACACTGGAAGTGGATCCCCCTGACTCAACACTGACTGTGGGGACACTGGGAGTGGATCCCCCTGACTCAACACTGACTGTGGGGACACTGGGAGTGGATCCCCCTGACTCAACACTGACTGTGGGGACACTGGGAGTGGATCCCCCCTGACTCAACACCGAGTGTGGTGACAGTGGGAGTGGATCCCACTGACTCAACACTGACTGTGGGGACACTGGGAGTGGATCCCCATGACTGAACACTGACTGTGGGGACACTGGGAATGGATCCCCCCTGACTCAACACTGACTGTGGGGAAACTGGGAGTGGATCCCCCTGACTCAATACTGACTGTGGGGACACTGGGAGTGGATCCCCCTGACTCAACACTGACTGTGGGGACACTGGGAGTGGATCCCCCTTACTCAACACTGACTGTGGGGACATTGGGAGTGGATCCCCCTGACTCAGCACTGACTGTTGGGACACTGGGAGTCGATCCCCCTGACTCAGCACTGACTGAGGGTACACTGGGAGTGGATCCCCCTGACTCAGCACTGACTGTGGGGACACTGGGAGTGGATCCTCCTGACTCAACACTGACTGTGGGGACACCGGGAGTGGATCCCCATGACTCAACACTGACTGTGGGGACACTGGGAGTGGATCCCCCTGACTCAACATTGACTGCGGGGACACTGGGAGTGGATCCCCCTGACTCAACACTGACTGTGGGGACACTAGGAGTGGATCCCCCTGACTCAACACTGACTGTGGGGACACTGGGAGTGGATCCCCTGACTCAACACTGACTGTGGGGACACTGGGAGTGGATCCCCCTGACTCAACACTGACTGTGGGGACACTGGGAGTGGATCCCCTGACTCAACACTGACTGTGGGGACACTGGAAGTGGATCCCCCTGACTCAACACTGACTGTGGGGACACTGGGAGTGGATCCCCCTGACTCAACACTGACTGTGGGGACACTGGGAGTGGATCCCCCTGACTCAACACTGACTGTGGGGACACTGGGAGTGGATCCCCCCTGACTCAACACCGAGTGTGGTGACAGTGGGAGTGGATCCCACTGACTCAACACTGACTGTGGGGACACTGGGAGTGGATCCCCATGACTGAACACTGACTGTGGGGACACTGGGAATGGATCCCCCCTGACTCAACACTGACTGTGGGGAAACTGGGAGTGGATCCCCCTGACTCAATACTGACTGTGGGGACACTGGGAGTGGATCCCCCTGACTCAACACTGACTGTGGGGACACTGGGAGTGGATCCCCCTTACTCAACACTGACTGTGGGGACATTGGGAGTGGATCCCCCTGACTCAGCACTGACTGTTGGGACACTGCGAGTCGATCCCCCTGACTCAGCACTGACTGAGGGTACACTGGGAGAGGATCCCCCTGACTCAGCACTGACTGTGGGGACACTGGGAGTGGATCCTCCTGACTCAACACTGACTGTGGGGACACGGGGAGTGGATCTCCCTGACTCAACGCTGACTGTGGGGTCACTGGGAGTGGATCCCCCTGACTCAACTCTGACTGTGGGGAAACTGGGAGTGGATCCCCCTGACTCAACACTGACTGTGGGGACACTGGGAGTGGATCCCCTGACTCAACACTGACTGTGGGGACACTGGGAGTGGATCCCCCTGACTCAACACTGACTGTGGGGACACTGGGAGTGGATCCCCCTGACTCAACACTGACTGTGGGGACATTGGGAGTGGATCTCCCTGACTCAACACTGACTGTGGGGACACTGGGAGTGGATCCCCCTGACTCAACACTGACTGTGGGGACACTGGGAGTGGATCCCCTGACTCAACACTGACTGTGGGGACACTGGAAGTGGATCCCCCTGACTCAACACTGACTGTGGGGACACTGGGAGTGGATCCCCCTGACTCAACACTGACTGTGGGGACACTGGGAGTGGATCCCCCTGACTCAACACTGACTGTGGGGACACTGGGAGTGGATCCCCCCTGACTCAACACCGAGTGTGGTGACAGTGGGAGTGGATCCCACTGACTCAACACTGACTGTGGGGACACTGGGAGTGGATCCCCATGACTGAACACTGACTGTGGGGACACTGGGAATGGATCCCCCCTGACTCAACACTGACTGTGGGGAAACTGGGAGTGGATCCCCCTGACTCAATACTGACTGTGGGGACACTGGGAGTGGATCCCCCTGACTCAACACTGACTGTGGGGACACTGGGAGTGGATCCCCCTTACTCAACACTGACTGTGGGGACATTGGGAGTGGATCCCCCTGACTCAGCACTGACTGTTGGGACACTGGGAGTCGATCCCCCTGACTCAGCACTGACTGAGGGTACACTGGGAGTGGATCCCCCTGATTCAGCACTGACTGTGGGGACACTGGGAGTGGATCCTCCTGACTCAACACTGACTGTGGGGACACCGGGAGTGGATCCCCATGACTCAACACTGACTGTGGGGACACTGGGAGTGGATCCCCCTGACTCAACATTGACTGCGGGGACACTGGGAGTGGATCCCCCTGACTCAACACTGACTGTGGGGACACTAGGAGTGGATCCCCCTGACTCAACACTGACTGTGGGGACACTGGGAGTGGATCCCCTGACTCAACACTGACTGTGGGGACACTGGGAGTGGATCCCCCTGACTCAACACTGACTGTGGGGACACTGGGAGTGGATCCCCTGACTCAACACTGACTGTGGGGACACTGGAAGTGGATCCCCCTGACTCAACACTGACTGTGGGGACACTGGGAGTGGATCCCCCTGACTCAACACTGACTGTGGGGACACTGGGAGTGGATCCCCCTGACTCAACACTGACTGTGGGGACACTGGGAGTGGATCCCCCCTGACTCAACACCGAGTGTGGTGACAGTGGGAGTGGATCCCACTGACTCAACACTGACTGTGGGGACACTGGGAGTGGATCCCCATGACTGAACACTGACTGTGGGGACACTGGGAATGGATCCCCCCTGACTCAACACTGACTGTGGGGAAACTGGGAGTGGATCCCCCTGACTCAATACTGACTGTGGGGACACTGGGAGTGGATCCCCCTGACTCAACACTGACTGTGGGGACACTGGGAGTGGATCCCCCTTACTCAACACTGACTGTGGGGACATTGGGAGTGGATCCCCCTGACTCAGCACTGACTGTTGGGACACTGGGAGTCGATCCCCCTGACTCAGCACTGACTGAGGGTACACTGGGAGTGGATCCCCCTGACTCAGCACTGACTGTGGGGACACTGGGAGTGGATCCTCCTGACTCAACACTGACTGTGGGGACACCGGGAGTGGATCCCCATGACTCAACACTGACTGTGGGGACACTGGGAGTGGATCCCCCTGACTCAACATTGACTGCGGGGACACTGGGAGTGGATCCCCCTGACTCAACACTGACTGTGGGGACACTAGGAGTGGATCCCCCTGACTCAACACTGACTGTGGGGACACTGGGAGTGGATCCCCTGACTCAACACTGACTGTGGGGACACTGGGAGTGGATCCCCCTGACTCAACACTGACTGTGGGGACACTGGGAGAGGATCCCCCCGACTCAACACTGACTGTGGGGACACTGGGAGTGGATCTCCCTGACTCAACACTGACTGTGGGGACACTGGGAGTGGATCCCCCTGACTCAACACTGACTGTGGGGACACTGGGAGTGGATCTCCCTGACTCAACACTGACTGTGGGGACATTGGGAGTGGATCCCCCTGACTCAACACTGACTGTGGGGACACTGGGAGTGGATCCCCCTGACTCAACATTGACTGTGGGGACACTGGGAGTGGATCCCCCTGACTCAACACTGACTGTGGGGACACTGGGAGTGGATCCCCCTGACTCAACACTGACTGTGGGGACACTGGGAGTGGATCCCCCCGACTCAACGCTGACTGTGGGGACACTGGGAGTGGATCCCCTGACTCAACGCTGACTGTGGGGACACTGGGAGTGGATCCCCCTGACTCAGCACTGACTGTGGGGACACTGGGAGTGGATCCCCCTGACTCAACACTGACTGTGGGGACACTGGGAGTGGATCCCCCTGACTCAACACTGACTGTGGAGACACTGGGAGTGGATCCCCTGACTCAACACTGACTGTGGGGACACTGGCAGTGGATCCCCCTGACTCAACACTGACTGTGGGGACACTGGGAGTGGATCCCCCTGACTCAACACTGACTGTGGGGACACTGGGAGTGGATCCCCCCTGACGCAACACCGACCGTGGGAACACTGGGAGTGGATCCCCCCTGACTCAACACCGAGTGTGGTGACAGTGGGAGTGGATCCCACTGACTCAACACTGACTGTGGGGACACTGGGAGTGGATCCCCCTGACTCAACACTGACTGTGGGGACACTGGGAATGGATCCCCCTGACTCAACACTGACTGTGGGGAAACTGGGAGTGGATCCCCCTGACTCAACACTGACTGTGGGGACACTGGGAGTGGATCCCCCTGACTCAACACTGAGTGTGGGGACACTGGGAGTGGATCCCCCTTACTCAACACTGACTGTGGGGACAATGGGAGTGGATCCCCCTGACTCAGCACTGACTGTGGGGACACTGTGAGTGGATCCCCCTGACTCAACACTGACTGTGGGGACACTGGGAGTGGATCCCCCTGACTCAACATTGACTGCGGGGACACTGGGAGTGGATCCCCCTGACTCAACACCGACTGTGGGGTCACTGGGAGTGGATCCCCCTGACTCAGCACTGACTGTGGGGTCACTGGGAGTGGATCCCCCTGACTCAACATTGACTGTGGGGACACTGGGAGTGGATCACCCTGACTCAGCACTGACTGTGGGGATACTGGGGTGGATCCCCCCCCTGACTCAACACTGACTGTGGGGACACTGGGAGTGGATCCCCCTGACTCAACATTGACTGTGGGGACACTGGGAGTGGATCTCCCTGACTCAACACTGACTGTGGGGACACTGGGAGTGGATCCCCCTGACTCAACACTGACTGTGGGGGCACTGGGAGTGGATCCCCTGACTCAACACTGACTGTGGGGACACTGGGAGTGGATCCCCCTGACTCAACACTGACTGTGGGGACACTGGGAGTGGATCCCCCTGACTCAACACTGACTGTGGGGACACTGGGAGTGGATCTCCCTGACTCAACACTGACTGTGGGGACACTGGGAGTGGATCCCCCTGACTCAACACTGACTGTGGGGACACTGGGAGTGGATCCCCCTGACTCAACACTGACTGTGGGGACACTGGGAGTGGATCCCCCTGACTCAACACTGACTGTGGGGACACTGGGAGTGGATCCCCCCGACTCAACGCTGACTGTGGGGACACTGGGAGTGGATCCCCTGACTCAACGCTGACTGTGGGGACACTGGGAGTGGATCCCCCTGACTCAGCACTGACTGCGGGGACACTGGGAGTGGATCCCCCTGACTCAACACTGACTGTGGGGACACTGGGAGAGGATACCCCTGACTCAACGCTGACTGTGGGGACACTGGGAGTGGATCCCCCTGACTCAACACTGACTGTGGGGAAACTGGGAGTGGATCCCCCTGACTCAACACTGACTGTGGGGACACTGGGAGTGGATCCCCCTGACTCAACACTGACTATGTGGACACTGGGAGTGGATCCCCCCTGACTCAACACTGACTGTGGGGACACTGGGAGTGGATCTCCCTGACTCAACATTGACTTTGGGGACACTGGGAGTGGATCCCCCTGACTCAACACTGACTGTGGGGACACTGGGAGTGGATCCCCCGACTCAACATTGACTGTGGGGACACTGGGAGTGGATCCCCCTGACTCAACATTGACTGTGGGGACACTGGGAGTGGATCCCCCTGACTCAACACTGACTGTGGGGACACTGGGAGTGGATCCCACTGACTCAACACTGACTGTGGCGTCACTGGGAGTGGATCTCCCTGACTCAACACTGACTTTGGGGACATTGGGAGTGGATCCCCCTGACTCAACACTGACTTTGGGGACACTGGGAGTGGATTCCCCTGACTCAACACTGACTGTGGGGACACTGGGAGTGGATCCCCCTGACTCAACACCGACTGTGGGGACACTGGGAGTGGATTCCCCTGACTCAACATTGACTATGGGGACACTGGGAGTGGATCCCCCTGACTCAACACTGACTGTGGGGACACTGGGAGTGGATCCCCCTGACTCAACACTGACTGTGGGGTCACTGGGAGTGGATCCCCCTGACTCAACACTGACTGTGGGGTCACTGGGAGTGGATCCCCCTGACTCAACACTGACTGTGGGGACACTGGGAGTGGATCCCCCCCACCCCCCGACTCAACACCGAGTGTGGTGACAGTGGGAGTGGATCCCCCTGACTCAACATTGATTGTGGGGACACTGGGAGTGGATCCCCCTGACTCAACACTGACTGTGGTGACGCTGGGAGTGGATCCCCCTGACTCAACGCTGACTGTGGGGAAACTGGGAGTGGATCCCCCTGACTCAACACTGACTGTGGGGACACTGGGAGAAGATACCCCTGACTCAGCACTGACTGAGGGTACACTGGGAGTGGATCCCCCTGACTCAGCACTGACTGTGGGGACACTGGGAGTGGATCCTCCTGACTCAACACTGACTGTGGGGACACGGGGAGTGGATCTCCCTGACTCAACGCTGACTGTGGGGTCACTGGGAGTGGATCCCCCTGACTCAACTCTGACTGTGGGGAAACTGGGAGTGGATCCCCCTGACTCAACACTGACTGTGGGGACACTGGGAGTGGATCCCCTGACTCAACACTGACTGTGGGGACACTGGGAGTGGATCCCCCTGACTCAACACTGACTGTGGGGACACTGGGAGTGGATCCCCCTGACTCAACACTGACTGTGGGGACATTGGGAGTGGATCTCCCTGACTCAACACTGACTGTGGGGACACTGGGAGTGGATCCCCCTGACTCAACACTGACTGTGGGGACACTGGGAGTGGATCCCCTGACTCAACACTGACTGTGGGGACACTGGAAGTGGATCCCCCTGACTCAACACTGACTGTGGGGACACTGGGAGTGGATCCCCCTGACTCAACACTGACTGTGGGGACACTGGGAGTGGATCCCCCTGACTCAACACTGACTGTGGGGACACTGGGAGTGGATCCCCCCTGACTCAACACCGAGTGTGGTGACAGTGGGAGTGGATCCCACTGACTCAACACTGACTGTGGGGACACTGGGAGTGGATCCCCATGACTGAACACTGACTGTGGGGACACTGGGAATGGATCCCCCCTGACTCAACACTGACTGTGGGGAAACTGGGAGTGGATCCCCCTGACTCAATACTGACTGTGGGGACACTGGGAGTGGATCCCCCTGACTCAACACTGACTGTGGGGACACTGGGAGTGGATCCCCCTTACTCAACACTGACTGTGGGGACATTGGGAGTGGATCCCCCTGACTCAGCACTGACTGTTGGGACACTGGGAGTCGATCCCCCTGACTCAGCACTGACTGAGGGTACACTGGGAGTGGATCCCCCTGATTCAGCACTGACTGTGGGGACACTGGGAGTGGATCCTCCTGACTCAACACTGACTGTGGGGACACCGGGAGTGGATCCCCCTGACTCAACATTGACTGTGGGGACACTGGGAGTGGATCCCCCTGACTCAACACTGACTGTGGGGACACTGGGAGTGGATCCCACTGACTCAACACTGACTGTGGCGTCACTGGGAGTGGATCTCCCTGACTCAACACTGACTTTGGGGACATTGGGAGTGGATCCCCCTGACTCAACACTGACTTTGGGGACACTGGGAGTGGATTCCCCTGACTCAACACTGACTGTGGGGACACTGGGAGTGGATCCCCCTGACTCAACACCGACTGTGGGGACACTGGGAGTGGATTCCCCTGACTCAACATTGACTATGGGGACACTGGGAGTGGATCCCCCTGACTCAACACTGACTGTGGGGACACTGGGAGTGGATCCCCCTGACTCAACACTGACTGTGGGGTCACTGGGAGTGGATCCCCCTGACTCAACACTGACTGTGGGGTCACTGGGAGTGGATCCCCCTGACTCAACACTGACTGTGGGGACACTGGGAGTGGATCCCCCCCACCCCCCGACTCAACACCGAGTGTGGTGACAGTGGGAGTGGATCCCCCTGACTCAACATTGATTGTGGGGACACTGGGAGTGGATCCCCCTGACTCAACACTGACTGTGGTGACGCTGGGAGTGGATCCCCCTGACTCAACGCTGACTGTGGGGAAACTGGGAGTGGATCCCCCTGACTCAACACTGACTGTGGGGACACTGGGAGAAGATACCCCTGACTCAGCACTGACTGAGGGTACACTGGGAGTGGATCCCCCTGACTCAGCACTGACTGTGGGGACACTGGGAGTGGATCCTCCTGACTCAACACTGACTGTGGGGACACGGGGAGTGGATCTCCCTGACTCAACGCTGACTGTGGGGTCACTGGGAGTGGATCCCCCTGACTCAACTCTGACTGTGGGGAAACTGGGAGTGGATCCCCCTGACTCAACACTGACTGTGGGGACACTGGGAGTGGATCCCCTGACTCAACACTGACTGTGGGGACACTGGGAGTGGATCCCCCTGACTCAACACTGACTGTGGGGACACTGGGAGTGGATCCCCCTGACTCAACACTGACTGTGGGGACATTGGGAGTGGATCTCCCTGACTCAACACTGACTGTGGGGACACTGGGAGTGGATCCCCCTGACTCAACACTGACTGTGGGGACACTGGGAGTGGATCCCCTGACTCAACACTGACTGTGGGGACACTGGAAGTGGATCCCCCTGACTCAACACTGACTGTGGGGACACTGGGAGTGGATCCCCCTGACTCAACACTGACTGTGGGGACACTGGGAGTGGATCCCCCTGACTCAACACTGACTGTGGGGACACTGGGAGTGGATCCCCCCTGACTCAACACCGAGTGTGGTGACAGTGGGAGTGGATCCCACTGACTCAACACTGACTGTGGGGACACTGGGAGTGGATCCCCATGACTGAACACTGACTGTGGGGACACTGGGAATGGATCCCCCCTGACTCAACACTGACTGTGGGGAAACTGGGAGTGGATCCCCCTGACTCAATACTGACTGTGGGGACACTGGGAGTGGATCCCCCTGACTCAACACTGACTGTGGGGACACTGGGAGTGGATCCCCCTTACTCAACACTGACTGTGGGGACATTGGGAGTGGATCCCCCTGACTCAGCACTGACTGTTGGGACACTGGGAGTCGATCCCCCTGACTCAGCACTGACTGAGGGTACACTGGGAGTGGATCCCCCTGATTCAGCACTGACTGTGGGGACACTGGGAGTGGATCCTCCTGACTCAACACTGACTGTGGGGACACCGGGAGTGGATCCCCATGACTCAACACTGACTGTGGGGACACTGGGAGTGGATCCCCCTGACTCAACATTGACTGCGGGGACACTGGGAGTGGATCCCCCTGACTCAACACTGACTGTGGGGACACTAGGAGTGGATCCCCCTGACTCAACACTGACTGTGGGGACACTGGGAGTGGATCCCCTGACTCAACACTGACTGTGGGGACACTGGGAGTGGATCCCCCTGACTCAACACTGACTGTGGGGACACTGGGAGTGGATCCCCTGACTCAACACTGACTGTGGGGACACTGGAAGTGGATCCCCCTGACTCAACACTGACTGTGGGGACACTGGGAGTGGATCCCCCTGACTCAACACTGACTGTGGGGACACTGGGAGTGGATCCCCCTGACTCAACACTGACTGTGGGGACACTGGGAGTGGATCCCCCCTGACTCAACACCGAGTGTGGTGACAGTGGGAGTGGATCCCACTGACTCAACACTGACTGTGGGGACACTGGGAGTGGATCCCCATGACTGAACACTGACTGTGGGGACACTGGGAATGGATCCCCCCTGACTCAACACTGACTGTGGGGAAACTGGGAGTGGATCCCCCTGACTCAATACTGACTGTGGGGACACTGGGAGTGGATCCCCCTGACTCAACACTGACTGTGGGGACACTGGGAGTGGATCCCCCTTACTCAACACTGACTGTGGGGACATTGGGAGTGGATCCCCCTGACTCAGCACTGACTGTTGGGACACTGGGAGTCGATCCCCCTGACTCAGCACTGACTGAGGGTACACTGGGAGTGGATCCCCCTGACTCAGCACTGACTGTGGGGACACTGGGAGTGGATCCTCCTGACTCAACACTGACTGTGGGGACACCGGGAGTGGATCCCCATGACTCAACACTGACTGTGGGGACACTGGGAGTGGATCCCCCTGACTCAACATTGACTGCGGGGACACTGGGAGTGGATCCCCCTGACTCAACACTGACTGTGGGGACACTAGGAGTGGATCCCCCTGACTCAACACTGACTGTGGGGACACTGGGAGTGGATCCCCTGACTCAACACTGACTGTGGGGACACTGGGAGTGGATCCCCCTGACTCAACACTGACTGTGGGGACACTGGGAGAGGATCCCCCCGACTCAACACTGACTGTGGGGACACTGGGAGTGGATCTCCCTGACTCAACACTGACTGTGGGGACACTGGGAGTGGATCCCCCTGACTCAACACTGACTGTGGGGACACTGGGAGTGGATCTCCCTGACTCAACACTGACTGTGGGGACATTGGGAGTGGATCCCCCTGACTCAACACTGACTGTGGGGACACTGGGAGTGGATCCCCCTGACTCAACATTGACTGTGGGGACACTGGGAGTGGATCCCCCTGACTCAACACTGACTGTGGGGACACTGGGAGTGGATCCCCCTGACTCAACACTGACTGTGGGGACACTGGGAGTGGATCCCCCCGACTCAACGCTGACTGTGGGGACACTGGGAGTGGATCCCCTGACTCAACGCTGACTGTGGGGACACTGGGAGTGGATCCCCCTGACTCAGCACTGACTGTGGGGACACTGGGAGTGGATCCCCCTGACTCAACACTGACTGTGGGGACACTGGGAGTGGATCCCCCTGACTCAACACTGACTGTGGGGACACTGGGAGTGGATCCCCTGACTCAACACTGACTGTGGGGACACTGGCAGTGGATCCCCCTGACTCAACACTGACTGTGGGGACACTGGGAGTGGATCCCCCTGACTCAACACTGACTGTGGGGACACTGGGAGTGGATCCCCCCTGACGCAACACCGACCGTGGGAACACTGGGAGTGGATCCCCCCTGACTCAACACCGAGTGTGGTGACAGTGGGAGTGGATCCCACTGACTCAACACTGACTGTGGGGACACTGGGAGTGGATCCCCCTGACTCAACACTGACTGTGGGGACACTGGGAATGGATCCCCCTGACTCAACACTGACTGTGGGGAAACTGGGAGTGGATCCCCCTGACTCAACACTGACTGTGGGGACACTGGGAGTGGATCCCCCTGACTCAACACTGAGTGTGGGGACACTGGGAGTGGATCCCCCTTACTCAACACTGACTGTGGGGACAATGGGAGTGGATCCCCCTGACTCAGCACTGACTGTGGGGACACTGTGAGTGGATCCCCCTGACTCAACACTGACTGTGGGGACACTGGGAGTGGATCCCCCTGACTCAACATTGACTGCGGGGACACTGGGAGTGGATCCCCCTGACTCAACACCGACTGTGGGGTCACTGGGAGTGGATCCCCCTGACTCAGCACTGACTGTGGGGTCACTGGGAGTGGATCCCCCTGACTCAACACTGACTGTGGGGACACTGGGAGTGGATCACCCTGACTCAGCACTGACTGTGGGGATACTGGGGTGGATCCCCCCCCTGACTCAACACTGACTGTGGGGACACTGGGAGTGGATCCCCCTGACTCAACATTGACTGTGGGGACACTGGGAGTGGATCTCCCTGACTCAACACTGACTGTGGGGACACTGGGAGTGGATCCCCCTGACTCAACACTGACTGTGGGGGCACTGGGAGTGGATCCCCTGACTCAACACTGACTGTGGGGACACTGGGAGTGGATCCCCCTGACTCAACACTGACTGTGGGGACACTGGGAGTGGATCCCCCTGACTCAACACTGACTGTGGGGACACTGGGAGTGGATCTCCCTGACTCAACACTGACTGTGGGGACACTGGGAGTGGATCCCCCTGACTCAACACTGACTGTGGGGACACTGGGAGTGGATCCCCCTGACTCAACACTGACTGTGGGGACACTGGGAGTGGATCCCCCTGACTCAACACTGACTGTGGGGACACTGGGAGTGGATCCCCCCGACTCAACGCTGACTGTGGGGACACTGGGAGTGGATCCCCTGACTCAACGCTGACTGTGGGGACACTGGGAGTGGATCCCCCTGACTCAGCACTGACTGCGGGGACACTGGGAGTGGATCCCCCTGACTCAACACTGACTGTGGGGACACTGGGAGAGGATACCCCTGACTCAACGCTGACTGTGGGGACACTGGGAGTGGATCCCCCTGACTCAACACTGACTGTGGGGAAACTGGGAGTGGATCCCCCTGACTCAACACTGACTGTGGGGACACTGGGAGTGGATCCCCCTGACTCAACACTGACTATGTGGACACTGGGAGTGGATCCCCCCTGACTCAACACTGACTGTGGGGACACTGGGAGTGGATCTCCCTGACTCAACATTGACTTTGGGGACACTGGGAGTGGATCCCCCTGACTCAACACTGACTGTGGGGACACTGGGAGTGGATCCCCCGACTCAACATTGACTGTGGGGACACTGGGAGTGGATCCCCCTGACTCAACATTGACTGTGGGGACACTGGGAGTGGATCCCCCTGACTCAACACTGACTGTGGGGACACTGGGAGTGGATCCCACTGACTCAACACTGACTGTGGCGTCACTGGGAGTGGATCTCCCTGACTCAACACTGACTTTGGGGACATTGGGAGTGGATCCCCCTGACTCAACACTGACTTTGGGGACACTGGGAGTGGATTCCCCTGACTCAACACTGACTGTGGGGACACTGGGAGTGGATCCCCCTGACTCAACACCGACTGTGGGGACACTGGGAGTGGATTCCCCTGACTCAACATTGACTATGGGGACACTGGGAGTGGATCCCCCTGACTCAACACTGACTGTGGGGACACTGGGAGTGGATCCCCCTGACTCAACACTGACTGTGGGGTCACTGGGAGTGGATCCCCCTGACTCAACACTGACTGTGGGGTCACTGGGAGTGGATCCCCCTGACTCAACACTGACTGTGGGGACACTGGGAGTGGATCCCCCCCACCCCCCGACTCAACACCGAGTGTGGTGACAGTGGGAGTGGATCCCCCTGACTCAACATTGATTGTGGGGACACTGGGAGTGGATCCCCCTGACTCAACACTGACTGTGGTGACGCTGGGAGTGGATCCCCCTGACTCAACGCTGACTGTGGGGAAACTGGGAGTGGATCCCCCTGACTCAACACTGACTGTGGGGACACTGGGAGAAGATACCCCTGACTCAACGCTGATTGTGGGGACACTGGGAGTGGATCCCCCTGACTCAACACTGACTGTGGGGACACTGGGAGTGGATCCCCCTGACTCAACACTGACTATGTGGACACTGGGAGTGGATCCCCCTGACTCAACACTGACTGTGGGGACACTGGGAGTGGATCCCCCTGACTCGACACTGACTGTGGGGTCACTGGGAGTGGATCCCCCTGACTCAGCACTGACTGTGGGGTCACTGGGAGTGGATCCCCCTGACTCAACACTGACTGTGGGGACACTGGGAGTGGACCCCCTGACTCAACACTGACTGTGGGGTCACTGGGAGTGGATCCCCATGACTCAACACTGACTGTGGGGTCACTGGGAGTGGATCCCCCTGACTCAACACTGACTGTGGGGACACTGGGAGTGGATCCCCCCACCCCCCGACTCAACACCGAGTGTGGTGACACTGGGAGTGGATCCCCCTGACTCAACATTGATTGTGGGGACACTGGGAGTGGATCCCCCTGACTCAACACTGACTGTGGTGACACTGGGAGTGGATCCCCCTGACTCAACGCTGACTGTGGGGAAACTGGGAGTGGATCCCCCTGACTCAACACTGACTGTGGGGACGCTGGGAGAGGATACCCCTGACTCAACGCTGACTGTGGGGACACTGGGAGTGGATCCCCCTGACTCAACACTGACTGTGGGGACACTGGGAGTGGATCCACCCTGACTCAACACTGACTATGTGGACACTGGGAGTGGATCCCCCCTGACTCAACACTGACTGTGGGGACACTGGGAGTGGATCCCCCTGAATCAACACTGACTGTGGCGTCACTGGGAGTGGATCTCCCTGACTCAACATTGACTTTGGGGACACTGGGAGTGGATCCCCCTGACTCAACACTGAGTGTGGGGACACTGGGAGTGGATCCCCTGACTCAACGCTGACTGTGGGGACACTGGGAGTGGATCCCCCTGACTCAGCACTGACTGCGGGGACACTGGGAGTGGATCCCCCTGACTCAACACTGACTGTGGGGACACTGGGAGAGGATACCCCTGACTCAACGCTGACTGTGGGGACACTGGGAGTGGATCCCCCTGACTCAACACTGACTGTGGGGAAACTGGGAGTGGATCCCCCTGACTCAACACTGACTGTGGGGACACTGGGAGTGGATCCCCCTGACTCAACACTGACTATGTGGACACTGGGAGTGGATCCCCCCTGACTCAACACTGACTGTGGGGACACTGGGAGTGGATCTCCCTGACTCAACATTGACTTTGGGGACACTGGGAGTGGATCCCCCTGACTCAACACTGACTGTGGGGACACTGGGAGTGGATCCCCCGACTCAACATTGACTGTGGGGACACTGGGAGTGGATCCCCCTGACTCAACTTTGACTGTGGGGACACTGGGAGTGGATCCCCCTGACTCAACACTGACTGTGGGGACACTGGGAGTGGATCCCACTGACTCAACACTGACTGTGGCGTCACTGGGAGTGGATCTCCCTGACTCAACACTGACTTTGGGGACATTGGGAGTGGATCCCCCTGACTCAACACTGACTTTGGGGACACTGGGAGTGGATTCCCCTGACTCAACACTGACTGTGGGGACACTGGGAGTGGATCCCCCTGACTCAACATTGACTGTGGGGACACTGGGAGTGGATCCCCCTGACTCAACATTGACTATGGGGACACTGGGAGTGGATCCCCCTGACTCAACACTGACTGTGGGGACACTGGGAGTGGATCCCCCTGACTCAACACTGACTGTGGGGTCACTGGGAGTGGATCCCCCTGACTCAACACTGACTGTGGGGTCACTGGGAGTGGATCCCCCTGACTCAACACTGACTGTGGGGACACTGGGAGTGGATCCCCCCCACCCCCCGACTCAACACCGAGTGTGGTGACAGTGGGAGTGGATCCCCCTGACTCAACATTGATTGTGGGGACACTGGGAGTGGATCCCCCTGACTCAACACTGACTGTGGTGACACTGGGAGTGGATCCCCCTGACTCAACGCTGACTGTGGGGAAACTAGGAGTGGATCCCCCTGACTCAACACTGACTGTGGGGAAACTGGGAGTGGATCCCCCTGACTCAACACTGACTGTGGGGACACTGGGAGAGGATACCCCTGACTCAACGCTGACTGTGGGGACACTGGGAGTGGATCCCCCTGACTCAACACTGACTATGGGGACACTGGGAGTGGATCCCCCTGACTCAACACTGACTGTGGGGACATCGGGAGTGGATCCCCCTGACTCAACACTGACTGTGGGGTCACTGGGAGTGGATCCCCCTGACTCAACACTGACTGTGGGGTCACTGGGAGTGGATCCCCCTGACTCAACACTGACTGTGGGGACACTGGGAGTGGATCCCCCCCACCCCCCGACTCAACACCGAGTGTGGTGACAGTGGGAGTGGATCCCCCTGACTCAACATTGATTGTGGGGACACTGGGAGTGGATCCCCCTGACTCAACACTGACTGTGGTGACACTGGGAGTGGATCCCCCTGACTCAACGCTGACTGTGGGGAAACTGGGAGTGGATCCCCCTGACTCAACACTGACTGTGGGGACACTGGGAGAGGATACCCCTGACTCAACGCTGACTGTGGGGACACTGGGAGTGGATCCCCCTGACTCAACACTGACTGTGGGGACACTGGGAGTGGATCCCCCTGACTCAACACTGACTATGTGGACACTGGGAGTGGATCCCCCTGACTCAACACTGAGTGTGGGGACACTGGGAGTGGATCCCCCTGACTCGACACTGACTGTGGGGTCACTGGGAGTGGATCCCCCTGACTCAGCACTGACTGTGGGGTCACTGGGAGTGGATCCCCCTGACTCAACACTGACTGTGGGGACACTGGGAGTGGATCCCCCTGACTCAACACTTACTGTGGGGTCACTGGGAGTGGATCCCCATGACTCAACACTGACTGTGGGGTCACTGGGAGTGGATCCCCCTGACTCAACACTGACTGTGGGGACACTGGGAGTGGATCCCCCCACCCCCCGACTCAACACCGAGTGTGGTGACACTGGGAGTGGATCCCCCTGACTCAACATTGATTGTGGGGACACTGGGAGTGGATCCCCCTGACTCAACACTGACTGTGGTGACACTGGGAGTGGATCCCCCTGACTCAACGCTGACTGTGGGGAAACTGGGAGTGGATCCCCCTGACTCAACACTGACTGTGGGGACGCTGGGAGAGGATACCCCTGACTCAACGCTGACTGTGGGGACACTGGGAGTGGATCCCCCTGACTCAACACTGACTGTGGGGACACTGGGAGTGGATCCACCCTGACTCAACACTGACTATGTGGACACTGGGAGTGGATCCCCCCTGACTCAACACTGACTGTGGGGACACTGGGAGTGGATCCCCCTGAATCAACACTGACTGTGGCGTCACTGGGAGTGGATCTCCCTGACTCAACATTGACTTTGGGGACACTGGGAGTGGATCCCCCTGACTCAACGCTGAGTGTGGGGACACTGGGAGTGGATCCCCTGACTCAACGCTGACTGTGGGGACACTGGGAGTGGATCCCCCTGACTCAGCACTGACTGCGGGGACACTGGGAGTGGATCCCCCTGACTCAACACTGACTGTGGGGACACTGGGAGAGGATACCCCTGACTCAACGCTGACTGTGGGGACACTGGGAGTGGATCCCCCTGACTCAACACTGACTGTGGGGAAACTGGGAGTGGATCCCCCTGACTCAACACTGACTGTGGGGACACTGGGAGTGGATCCCCCTGACTCAACACTGACTGTGTGGACACTGGGAGTGGATCCCCCCTGACTCAACACTGACTGTGGGGACACTGGGAGTGGATCTCCCTGACTCAACATTGACTTTGGGGACACTGGGAGTGGATCCCCCTGACTCAACACTGACTGTGGGGACACTGGGAGTGGATCCCCCGACTCAACATTGACTGTGGGGACACTGGGAGTGGATCCCCCTGACTCAACATTGACTGTGGGGACACTGGGAGTGGATCCCCCTGACTCAACACTGACTGTGGGGACACTGGGAGTGGATCCCACTGACTCAACACTGACTGTGGCGTCACTGGGAGTGGATCTCCCTGACTCAACACTGACTTCGGGGACATTGGGAGTGGATCCCCCTGACCCAACACTGACTTTGGGGACACTGGGAGTGGATTCCCCTGATTCAACACTGACTGTGGGGACACTGGGAGTGGATCCCCCTGACTCAACATTGACTGTGGGGACACTGGGAGTGGATCCCCCTGACTCAACATTGACTGTGGGGACACTGGGAGTGGATCCCCCTGACTCAACACTGACTGTGGGGACACTGGGAGTGGATCCCCCTGACTCAACACTGACTGTGGGGTCACTGGGAGTGGATCCCCCTGACTCAACACTGACTGTGGGGTCACTGGGAGTGGATCCACCTGACTCAACACTGACTGTGGGGACACTGGGAGTGGATCCCCCCCACCCCCCGACTCAACACCGAGTGTGGTGACAGTGGGAGTGGATCCCCCTGACTCAACATTGATTGTGGGGACACTGGGAGTGGATCCCCCTGACTCAACACTGACTGTGGTGACACTGGGAGTGGATCCCCCTGACTCAACGCTGACTGTGGGGAAACTGGGAGTGGATCCCCCTGACTCAACACTGACTGTGGGGACACTGGGAGAGGATACCCCTGACTCAACGCTGACTGTGGGGACACTGGGAGTGGATCCCCCTGACTCAACACTGACTGTGGGGACACTGGGAGTGGATCCCCCTGACTCAACACTGACTATGTGGACACTGGGAGTGGATCCCCCTGACTCAACACTGACTGTGGGGACACTGGGAGTGGATCCCCCTGACTCGACACTGACTGTGGGGTCACTGGGAGTGGATCCCCCTGACTCAGCACTGACTGTGTGGTCACTGGGAGTGGATCCCCCTGACTCAACACTGACTGTGGGGACACTGGGAGTGGATCCCCCTGACTCAACACTGACTGTGGGGTCACTGGGAGTGGATCCCCATGACTCAACACTGACTGTGGGGTCACTGGGAGTGGATCCCCCTGACTCAACACTGACTGTGGGGACACTGGGAGTGGATCCCCCCACCCCCCGACTCAACACCGAGTGTGGTGACACTGGGATTGGATCCCCCTGACTCAACATTGATTGTGGGGACACTGGGAGCGGATCCCCCTGACTCAACACTGACTGTGGTGACACTGGGAGTGGATCCCCCTGACTCAACGCTGACTGTGGGGAAACTGGGAGTGGATCCCCCTGACTCAACACTGACTGTGGGGACGCTGGGAGAGGATACCCCTGACTCAACGCTGACTGTGGGGACACTGGGAGTGGATCCCCCTGACTCAACACTGACTGTGGGGACACTGGGAGTGGATCCACCCTGACTCAACACTGACTATGTGGACACTGGGAGTGGATCCCCCCCTGACTCAACACTGACTGTGGGGACACTGGGAGTGGATCCCCCTGACTCAACACTGACTGTGGGGACACTGGGAGTGGATCCACCCTGACTCAACACTGACTATGTGGACACTGGGAGTGGATCCCCCCTGACTCAACACTGACTGTGGGGACACTGGGAGTGGATCCCCCTGAATCAACACTGACTGTGGCGTCACTGGGAGTGGATCTCCCTGACTCAACATTGACTATGGGGACACTGGGAGTGGATCCCCCTGACTCAACACTGAGTGTGGGGACACTGGGAGTGGATCCCCCGACTCAACATTGACTGTGGGGACACTGGGAGTGGATCCCCCTGACTCAACACTGACTGTGGGGACACTGGGAGTGGATCCCCCTGACTCAACACTGACTGTGGCGTCACTGGGAGTGGATCTCCCTGACTCAACATTGACTTTTTGGACATTGGGAGTGGATCCCCCTGACTCAACACTGACTTTGGGGACACTGGGAGTGGATTCCCCTGACTCAACACTGACTGTGGGGACACTGGGAGTGGATCCCCCTGACTCAACACTGACTGTGGGGACACTGGGAGTGGATCCCCTGACTCAACGCTGACTGTGGGGACACTGGGAGTGGATCCCCCTGACTCAGCACTGACTGCGGGGACACTGGGAGTGGATCCCCCTGACTCAACACTGACTGTGGGGACACTGGGAGAGGATACCCCTGACTCAACGCTGACTGTGGGGACACTGGGAGTGGATCCCCCTGACTCAACACTGACTGTGGGGAAACTGGGAGTGGATCCCCCTGACTCAACACTGACTGTGGGGACACTGGGAGTGGATCCCCCTGACTCAACACTGACTGTGTGGACACTGGGAGTGGATCCCCCCTGACTCAACACTGACTGTGGGGACACTGGGAGTGGATCTCCCTGACTCAACATTGACTTTGGGGACACTGGGAGTGGATCCCCCTGACTCAACACTGACTGTGGGGACACTGGGAGTGGATCCCCCGACTCAACATTGACTGTGGGGACACTGGGAGTGGATCCCCCTGACTCAACATTGACTGTGGGGACACTGGGAGTGGATCCCCCTGACTCAACACTGACTGTGGGGACACTGGGAGTGGATCCCACTGACTCAACACTGACTGTGGCGTCACTGGGAGTGGATCTCCCTGACTCAACACTGACTTCGGGGACATTGGGAGTGGATCCCCCTGACCCAACACTGACTTTGGGGACACTGGGAGTGGATTCCCCTGATTCAACACTGACTGTGGGGACACTGGGAGTGTATCCCCCTGACTCAACATTGACTGTGGGGACACTGGGAGTGGATCCCCCTGACTCAACATTGACTGTGGGGACACTGGGAGTGGATCCCCCTGACTCAACACTGACTGTGGGGACACTGGGAGTGGATCCCCCTGACTCAACACTGACTGTGGGGTCACTGGGAGTGGATCCCCCTGACTCAACACTGACTGTGGGGTCACTGGGAGTGGATCCCCCTGACTCAACACTGACTGTGGGGACACTGGGAGTGGATCCCCCCCACCCCCCGACTCAACACCGAGTGTGGTGACAGTGGGAGTGGATCCCCCTGATTCAACATTGATTGTGGGGACACTGGGAGTGGATCCCCCTGACTCAACACTGACTGTGGTGACACTGGGAGTGGATCCCCCTGACTCAACGCTGACTGTGGGGAAACTGGGAGTGGATCCCCCTGACTCAACACTGACTGTGGGGACACTGGGAGAGGATACCCCTGACTCAACGCTGACTGTGGGGACACTGGGAGTGGATCCCCCTGACTCAACACTGACTGTGGGGACACTGGGAGTGGATCCCCCTGACTCAACACTGACTATGTGGACACTGGGAGTGGATCCCCCTGACTCAACACTGACTGTGGGGACACTGGGAGTGGATCCCCCTGACTCGACACTGACTGTGGGGTCACTGGGAGTGGATCCCCCTGACTCAGCACTGACTGTGTGGTCACTGGGAGTGGATCCCCCTGACTCAACACTGACTGTGGGGACACTGGGAGTGGATCCCCCTGACTCAACACTGACTGTGGGGTCACTGGGAGTGGATCCCCATGACTCAACACTGACTGTGGGGTCACTGGGAGTGGATCCCCCTGACTCAACACTGACTGTGGGGACACTGGGAGTGGATCCCCCCACCCCCCGACTCAACACCGAGTGTGGTGACACTGGGATTGGATCCCCCTGACTCAACATTGATTGTGGGGACACTGGGAGCGGATCCCCCTGACTCAACACTGACTGTGGTGACACTGGGAGTGGATCCCCCTGACTCAACGCTGACTGTGGGGAAACTGGGAGTGGATCCCCCTGACTCAACACTGACTGTGGGGACGCTGGGAGAGGATACCCCTGACTCAACGCTGACTGTGGGGACACTGGGAGTGGATCCCCCTGACTCAACACTGACTGTGGGGACACTGGGAGTGGATCCACCCTGACTCAACACTGACTATGTGGACACTGGGAGTGGATCCCCCCCTGACTCAACACTGACTGTGGGGACACTGGGAGTGGATCCCCCTGACTCAACACTGACTGTGGGGACACTGGGAGTGGATCCACCCTGACTCAACACTGACTATGTGGACACTGGGAGTGGATCCCCCCTGACTCAACACTGACTGTGGGGACACTGGGAGTGGATCCCCCTGAATCAACACTGACTGTGGCGTCACTGGGAGTGGATCTCCCTGACTCAACATTGACTATGGGGACACTGGGAGTGGATCCCCCTGACTCAACACTGAGTGTGGGGACACTGGGAGTGGATCCCCCGACTCAACATTGACTGTGGGGACACTGGGAGTGGATCCCCCTGACTCAACACTGACTGTGGGGACACTGGGAGTGGATCCCCCTGACTCAACACTGACTGTGGCGTCACTGGGAGTGGATCTCCCTGACTCAACATTGACTTTTTGGACATTGGGAGTGGATCCCCCTGACTCAACACTGACTTTGGGGACACTGGGAGTGGATTCCCCTGACTCAACACTGACTGTGGGGACACTGGGAGTGGATCCCCCTGACTCAACACTGACTGTGGGGACACTGGGAGTGGATCCCCCTGACTCGACACTGACTGTGGGGTCACTGGGAGTGGATCCCCCTGACTCAGCACTGACTGTGGGGTCACTGGGAGTGGATCCCCCTGACTCAACACTGACTGTGGGGACACTGGGAGTGGATCCCCCTGACTCAACACTGACTGTGGGGTCACTGGGAGTGGATGCCCCTGACTCAACACTGACTGTGGGGTCACTGGGAGTGGATCCCCCTGACTCAACACTGACTGTGGGGACACTGGGAGTGGATCCCCCCCACCCACCCCGACTCAACACCGAGTGTGGTGACAGTGGGAGTGGATCCCCCTGACTCAACATTGACTGTGGGGACACTGGGAGTGGATCCCCCTGACTCAGCACTGACTGTGGGGACACTGGGAGTGGATCCCCCTGACTCAACGCTGACTGTGGGGACACTGGGAGTGGATCCCCTTGACTCACCACTGACTGTGGGGACACTGGGAGTGGATCCCCATGACTCAGCACTGACTGTGGGGACACTGGGAGTGGATCCCCCTGACTCAGCACTGACTGTGGGGACACTGAGAGTGGATCCCCCTTACTCAACACCGAGTGTGGGGACACTGGGAGTGGATCCCCCCCTGACGCAACACTGACCGTGGGAACACTGGGAGTGGATCCCCCCTGACTCAACACCGAGTGTGGTGACAGTGGGAGTGGATCCCCCTGACTCAACACTGACTGTGGGGACACTGGGAGTGGATCCCCCTGACTCAACACTGACTGTGGGGACACTGGGAGTGGATCCCCCCCTGACTCAACACTGACTGTGGGGAAACTGGGAGTGGATCCCCCTGACTCAACACTGACTGTGGGGACACTGGGAGTGGATCCCCCTGACCCAACACTGACTGTGGGGACACTGGGAGTGGATCCCCCTTACTCAACACTGACTGCGGGGACATTGGGAGTGGATCCCCCTGACTCAGCACTGACTGTGGGGACACTGTGAGTGGATCCCCCTGACTCAACACTGACTGTGGGGACACTGGGAGTGGATCTCCCTGACTCAGCACTGACTGTGGGGACACTGGGAGTGGATCCCCTTGACTCAGCACTGACTGAGGGTACACTGGGAGTGGATCCCCCTGACTCAGCACTGACTGTGGGGACACTGGGAGTGGATCCTCCTGACTCAACACTGACTGTGGGGACACGGGGAGTGGATCCCCATGACTCAACACTGACTGTGGGGACACTGGGAGTGGATCCCCCTGACTCAACACTGACTGTGGGGACACTGGGAGTGGATCCCCTGACTCAACACTGACTGTGGGGACACTGGGAGTGGATCCCCCTGACTCAACACTGACTGTGGGGACACTGCGAGTGGATCTCCCTGACTCAACACTGACTGTGTGGACACTGGGAGTGGATCCCCCTGACTCAACACTGACTGTGGGGACACTGGGAGTGGATCTCCCTGACTCAACACTGACTGTGGGGACACTGGGAGTGGATCCCTCTGACTCAACACTGACTGTGGGGACACTGGGAGTGGATCCCCCTGACTCAACATTGACTGTGGGGACACTGGGAGTGGATCCCCCTGACTCAACACTGACTGTGTGGACACTGGGAGTGGATCCCCCTGACTCAACACTGACTGTGGGGACACTGGGAGTGGATCCCCCTGACTCAACACTGACTGTGGGGACACTGGGAGTGGATCCCCCTGACTCAACACTGGCTGTGGGGACACTGGGAGTGGATCCCCCTGACTCAACGCTGACTGTGGGGAAACTGGGAGTGGATCCCCTGACTCAACACTGACTGTGGGGACACTGGGAGTGGATCCCCCTGACTCAACACTGACTATGTGGACACTGGGAGTGGATCCCCCCTGACTCAACACTGACTGTGGGGACACTGGGAGTGGATCCCCCTGAATCAACACTGACTGTGGTGTCACTGGGAGTGGATCTCCCTGACTCAACATTGACTTTGGGGACACTGGGAGTGGATCCCCCTGACTCAACACTGACTGTGGGGACACTGGGAGTGGATCCCCCTGACTCAACATTGACTGTGGGGACACTGGGAGTGGATCCCCCTGACTCAACACTGACTGTGGGGACACTGGGAGTGGATCCCCCTGACTCAACACTGACTGTGGCGTCACTGGGAGTGGATCTCCCTGACTCAACATTGACTTTGGGGACATTGGGAGTGGATCCCCCTGACTCAACACTGACTTTGGGGACACTGGGAGTGGATTCCCCTGACTCAACACTGACTGTGGGGACACTGGGAGTGGATCCCCCTGACTCAACACTGACTGTTGGGACACTGGGAGTGGATCCCCCTGACTCAACACTGACTGTGGGGTCACTGGGAGTGGATCCCCCTGACTCAGCACTGACTGTGGGGTCACTGGGAGTGGATCCCCCTGACTCAACACTGACTGTGGGGACACTGGAAGTGGATCCCCCTGACTCAGCACTGACTGTGGGGATACTGGGAGTGGATCCCCCCTGACTCAACACTGACTGTGGGGACACTGGGAGTGGATCCCCCCTGATTCAACACTGACTGTGGGGACACTGGGAGTGGATCCCCTGACTCAACGCTGACTGTGGGGACACTGGGAGTGGATCCCCCCTGACTCAACACTGACTGTGGGGACACTGGGAGTGGATCCCCCCTGACTCAACACTGACTGTGGGGACACTGGGAGTGGATCCCCCCACCCACGACTCAACACCGAGTGTGGTGACAGTGGGAGTGGATCCCCCTGACTCAACATTGACTGTGGGGACACTGGGAGTGGATCCCCCTGACTATACACTGACTGTGGGGACGCTGGGAGTGGATTCCCCTGACTCAACACTGACTGTGGGGACACTGGGAGTGGATCCCCCTGACTCAGCACTGACTGTGGGGACACCAGGAGTGGATCCCCTGACTCAACACTGACTGTGGGGACACTGGGAGTGGATCCCCCTGACTCCGCACTGACTGTGGGGACACTGGGAGTGGATCCCCCTGACTCAGCACTGACTGTGGGGATACTGGGAGTGGATCCCCCCTGACTCAACACTGACTGTGGGGACACTGGGAGTGGATCTCCCTGACTCAACATTGCCTTTGGGGACATTGGGAGTGGATCCCCCTGACTCAACATTGACTTTGGGGACACTGGGAGTGGATTCCCCTGACTCAACACTGACTGTGGGGACACTGGGAGTGGATCCCCCTGACTCAGCACTGACTGTGGGGACACTGGGAGTGGATCCCCCCCTGACGCAACACTGACTGTGGGGACACTGGGAGTGGATCCCCCCCTGACGCAACAGTGACTGTGGGGACACTGGGAGTGGATCTACCCCTGACACAACACTGACTGTGGGGACACTGGGAGTGGATCCCCCCTGACTCAACGCCGAGTGTGGTGACAGTGGGAGTGGATCCCCCTGACTCAACATTGACTGTGGGGACACTGGGAGTGGATCCCCCTGACTCAACACTGACTGTGGGGAAACTGGGAGTGGATTACCCTGACTCAACACTGACTGTGGGGACACTGGGAGTGGATCTCCCTGACTCAACACTGACTGTGGGGACACTGGGAGTGGATCCCCCTGACTCAACACTGACTGCGGGGACACTGGGAGTGGATCCCCCTGACTCAGCACTGACTGTGGGGACACTGGGACTGTATCCCCCTGACTCAACACTGACTGTGGGGACACTGGGAGTGGATCCCCCCCACCCCCGACTCAACACCGAGTGTGGTGATAGTGGGAGTGGATCACCCTGACTCAACACTGACTGTGGGGGCACTGGGAGTGGATCCCCCCCTGACTCAGCACTGACTGTGGGGGCACTGGGAGTGGATCCCCCTGACTCAACACTGACTGTGGGGACACTGGGAGTGGATCCCCTGACTCAACGCTGACTGTGGGGAAACTGTGAGTGGATCCCCCCTGACTCAACACTGACTGGGGGGACACTGGGAGTGGATCCCCCCTGACTCAACACTGACTGTGGGGACACTGGGAGTGGATCCCCCCACCCCCCGACTCAACACCGAGTGTGGTGACAGTGGGAGTGGATCCCCCAGACTCAACATTGACTGTGGGGACTCTGGGAGTGGATCCCTCTGACTCGGCACTGACTGTGGGGACACTGGGAGTGGATCCCCCCTGACTCAACGCTGACTGTGGGGACACTGGGAGTGGATCCCCCTGACTCAACACTGACCGTGGGGACACTGGGAGTGGATCCCCTGACTCAACAATGACTGTGGGCCACTGGGAGTGGATCCCCCTTTCTCAACACTGACTGTGGGGACACTGGGAGTGGAACCCCCTGACTCAGCACTGACTGTGGGGACACTGGGAGTGGATTCCCCCGACTCAACACTGACTGTGGGGACACTGGGAGTGGATCCCCCTGACTCAGCACTGACTGTGGGGACACTGGGAGTGGATCCCCTGACTCAACACTGGCTGTGGGGACACTGGGAGTGGATCCCCTGACTCAGCACTGACTGTGGGGACACTGGGAGTGGACCCCCCTGACGCAGCACTGACTGTGGGGACACTGGGAGTGGATCCCCCTGACTCAACACTGACTGTGGGGGCACTGGGAGTGGATCCCCCCCTGACGCAACAGTGACTGTGGGGACACTGGTTGTGGATCCCCCTGACTCAACACTGACTGTGGGGACACTGGGAGTGGATCCCCCTGACTCAACACTGACTGTGGGGACACTGGGAGTGGATCCCCTGACTCAACACTGACTGTGGGGACACTGGCAGTGGATCCCCCTGACTCAACACTGACTGTGGGGACACTGGGAGTGGATCCCCCTGACTCAACACTGACTGTGGGGACACTGCGAGTGGATCTCCCTGACTCAACACTGACTGTGTGGACACTGGGAGTGGATCCCCCTGACTCAACACTGACTGTGGGGACACTGGGAGTGGATCTCCCTGACTCAACACTGACTGTGGGGACACTGGGAGTGGATCCCTCTGACTCAACACTGACTGTGGGGACACTGGGATTGGATCCCCCTGACTCAACATTGACTGTGGGGACACTGGGAGTGGATCCCCCTGACTCAACACTGACTGTGTGGACACTGGGAGTGGATCCCCCTGACTCAACACTGACTGTGGGGACACTGGGAGTGGATCCCCCCGACTCAACGCTGACTGTGGGGACACTGGGAGTGGATCCCCCTGACTCAACGCTGACTGTGGGGAAACTGGGAGTGGATCCCCTGACTCAACACTGACTGTGGGGACACTGGGAGTGGATCCCCCTGACTCAACACTGACTATGTGGACACTGGGAGTGGATCCCCCCTGACTCAACACTGACTGTGGGGACACTGGGAGTGGATCCCACTGAATCAACACTGACTGTGGTGTCACTGGGAGTGGATCTCCCTGACTCAACATTGACTTTGGGGACACTGGGAGTGGATCCCCCTGACTCAACACTGACTGTGGGGACACTGGGAGTGGATCCCCCTGACTCAGCACTGACTGTGGGGACAGTGGGAGTGGATCCCCCTGACTCAACACTGACTGTGGGGACACTGGGAGTGGATCCCCCTGACTCAACACTGACTGTGGCGTCACTGGGAGTTGATCTCCCTGACTCAACATTGACTTTGGGGACATTGGGAGTGGATCCCCCTGACTCAACACTGACTTTGGGGACACTGGGAGTGGATTCCCCTGACTCAACACTGACTGTGGGGACACTGGGAGTGGATCCCCCTGACTCAACACTGACTGTGGGGACACTGGGAGTGGATCCCCCTGACTCAACACTGACTGTGGGGTCACTGGGAGTGGATCCCCCTGACTCAGCACTGACTGTGGGGTCACTGGGAGTGGATCCCCCTGACTCAACACTGACTGTGGGGACACTGGGAGTGGATCCCCCTGACTCAGCACTGACTGTGGGGATACTGGGAGTGGATCCCCCCTGACTCAACACTGACTGTGGGGACACTGGGAGTGGATCCCCCCTGATTCAACACTGACTGTGGGGACACTGGGAGTGGATCCCCTGACTCAACGCTGACTGTGGGGACACTGGGAGTGGATCCCCCCTGACTCAACACTGACTGTGGGGACACTGGGAGTGGATCCCCCCTGACTCAACACTGACTGTGGGGACACTGGGAGTGGATCCCCCCACCCACGACTCAACACCGAGTGTGGTGACAGTGGGAGTGGATCCCCCTGACTCAACATTGACTGTGGGGACACTGGGAGTGGATCCCCCTGACTATACACTGACTGTGGGGAAGCTGGGAGTGGATTCCCCTGACTCAACACTGACTGTGGGGACACTGGGAGTGGATCCCCCTGACTCAGCACTGACTGTGGGGACACCAGGAGTGGATCCCCTGACTCAACACTGACTGTGGGGACACTGGGAGTGGATCCCCCTGACTCCGCACTGACTGTGGGGACACTGGGAGTGGATCCCCCTGACTCAGCACTGACTGTGGGGATACTGGGAGTGGATCCCCCCTGACTCAACACTGACTGGGGGACACTGGGAGTGGATCTCCCTGACTCAACATTGACTTTGGGGACATTGGGAGTGGATCCCCCTGACTCAACATTGACTTTGGGGACACTGGGAGTGGATTCCCCTGACTCAACACTGACTGTGGGGACACTGGGAGTGGATCCCCCTGACTCAGCACTGACTGTGGGGACACTGGGAGTGGATCCCCCCCCTGACGCAACAGTGACTGTGGGGACACTGGGAGTGGATCCCCCCCTGACGCAACAGTGACTGTGGGGACACTGGGAGTGGATCTACCCCTGACACAACACTGACTGTGGGGACACTGGGAGTGGATCCCCCCCTGACTCAACGCCGAGTGTGGTGACAGTGGGAGTGGATCCCCCTGACTCAACACTGACTGTGGGGACACTGGGAGTGGATCCCCCCTGACTCAACACTGACTGTGGGGAAACTGGGAGTGGATCCCCCTGACTCAACACTGACTGTGGGGACACTGGGAGTGGATCCCCCTGACTCAACACTGACTGTGGGGACATTGGGAGTGGATCCCCCTGACTCAGCACTGACTGTGGGGACACTGGGAGTATATCCCCCTGACTCAACACTGACTGTGGGGACACTGGGAGTGGATCCCCCTGACTCAGCACTGACTGTGGGGACACTGGGAGTGGACCCCCTGACTCAACACTGACTGTGGGGACACTGGGAGTGGATCCCCCTGACTCAGCACTGACTGTGGGGACACTGGGAGTGGATCCTCCTGACTCAACACTGACTGTGGGGACACTGGGAGTGGATCCCCCTGACTCAACACTGACTGTGGGGACACTGGGAGTGCATCCCCCTGACTCAACACTGACTGTGGGGACACTGGGAGTGGATCCCCCTGACTCAACACTGACTTTGGGGACACTGGGAGTGGATTCCCCTGACTCAACACTGACTGTGGGGACACTGGGAGTGGATCCCCCTGACTCAACACTGACTGTGGGGACACTGGGAGTGGATCTCCCTGACTCAACACTGACTGTGGGGACACTTGGAGTGGATCCCCTGACTCAACACTGCCTGTGGGGACACTGGGAGTGGATCCCCTGACTCAACTCTGACTGTGGGGACGCTGGGAGTGGATCCCTCTGACTCAACACCGGCTGTGGGGACACTGGGAGTGGATTCCCCTGACTCAACACTGACTGTGGGGACACTGGGAGTGGATCCCCCCTGATTCAACACTGACTGTGGGGACACTGGGAGTGGATCCCCTGACTCAACGCTGACTGTGGGGACACTGGGAGTGGATCCCCCCTGACTCAACACTGACTGTGGGGACACTGGGAGTGGATCCCCCCTGACTCAACACTGACTGTGGGGACACTGGGAGTGGATCCCCCCACCCCCGACTCAACACCGAGTGTGGTGACAGTGGGAGTGGATCCCCCTGACTCAACATTGACTGTGGGGACACTGGGAGTGGATCCCCCTGACTCAACACTGACTGTGGGGACGCTGGGAGTGGATTACCCCGACTCAACACTGACTGTGGGGACACTGGGAGTGGATCTCCCTGACTCAACACTGACTGTGGGGACACTGGGAGTGGATCCCCCTGACTCAACACTGACTGCGGGGACACTGGGAGTGGATCCCCCTGACTCAGCACTGACTGTGGGGACACTGGGAGTGGATCCCCCTGACTCAACACTGACTGTGGGGACACTGGGAGTGGATCCCCCCCACCCCCGACTCAACACCGAGTGTGGTGATAGTGGGAGTGGATCCCCCTGACTCAACACTGACTGTGGGGGCACTGGGAGTGGATCCCCCCCTGACTCAACACTGACTGTGGGGAAACTGGGAGTGGATCCCCCTGACTCAACACTGACTGTGGGGACACTGGGAGTGGATCCCCCTGACTCAACACTGACTGTGGGGACACTGGGAGTGGATCCCCTGACTCAACGCTGACTGTGGGGAAACTGTGAGTGGATCCCCCCTGACTCAACACTGACTGGGGGGGGACACTGGGAGTGGATCCCCCCTGACTCAACACTGACTGTGGGGACACTGGGAGTGGATCCCCCCACCCCCCGACTCAACACCGAGTGTGGTGACAGTGGGAGTGGATCCCCCAGACTCAACATTGACTGTGGGGACTCTGGGAGTGGATCCCTCTGACTCAGCACTGACTGTGGGGACACTGGGAGTGGATCCCCCTGACTCAACGCTGACTGTGGGGACACTCGGAGTGGATCCCCCTGACTCAACACTGACCGTGGGGACACTGGGAGTGGAACCCCTGACTCAACAATGACTGTGGGCCACTGGGAGTGGATCCCCCTTTCTCAACACTGACTGTGGGGACACTGGGAGTGGATCCCCCTGACTCAACACTGACTGTGGGGACACTGGGAGTGGATTCCCCCGACTCAACACTGACTGTGGGGACACTGGGAGTGGATCCCCCTGACTCAGCACTGACTGTGGGGACACTGGGAGTGGATCCCCTGACTCAACACTGGCTGTGGGGACACTGGGAGTGGATCCCCTGACTCAGCACTGACTGTGGGGACACTGGGAGTGGACCCCCCTGACGCAGCACTGACTGTGGGGACACTGGGAGTGGATCCCCCTGACTCAACACTGACTGTGGGGGCACTGGGAGTGGACCCCCCCCTGACGCAACAGTGACTGTGGGGACACTGGGAGTGGATCCCCCTGACTCAACACCGAGTGTGGTGACAGTGGGAGTGGATCCCCCTGACTCAACACTGACTGTGGGGACACTGGGAGTGGATCCCCCTGACTCAACACTGACTGTGGGGACACTGGGAGTGGATCCCCCTGACTCAACACTGACTGTGGGGACACTGGGAGTGGACACCCCTGACTCAACACTGACTGTGGGGACACTGGAAGTGGATCCCCCTGACTCAGCACTGACTGTGGGGATACTGGGAGTGGATCCCCCCTGACTCAACACTGAATGTGGGGACACTGGGAGTGGATCCCCCCTGATTCAACACTGACTGTGGGGACACTGGGAGTGGATCCCCTGACTCAACGCTGACTGTGGGGACACTGGGAGTGGATCCCCCCTGACTCAACACTGACTGTGGGGACACTGGGAGTGGATCCCCCCTGACTCAACACTGACTGTGGGGACACTGGGAGTGGATCCCCCCACCCACGACTCAACACCGAGTGTGGTGACAGTGGGAGTGGATCCCCCTGACTCAACATTGACTGTGGGGACACTGGGAGTGGATCCCCCTGACTATACACTGACTGTGGGGACGCTGGGAGTGGATTCCCCTGACTCAACACTGACTGTGGGGACACTGGGAGTGGATCCCCCTGACTCAGCACTGACTGTGGGGACACCAGGAGTGGATCCCCTGACTCAACACTGACTGTGGGGACACTGGGAGTGGATCCCCCTGACTCCGCACTGACTGTGGGGACACTGGGAGTGGATCCCCCTGACTCAGCACTGACTGTGGGGATACTGGGAGTGGATCCCCCCTGACTCAACACTGACTGTGGGGACACTGGGAGTGGATCTCCCTGACTCAACATTGACTTTGGGGACATTGGGAGTGGATCCCCCTGACTCAACATTGACTTTGGGGACACTGGGAGTGGATTCCCCTGACTCAACACTGACTGTGGGGACACTGGGAGTGGATCCCCCTGACTCAGCACTGACTGTGGGGACACTGGGAGTGGATCCCCCCCTGACGCAACACTGACTGTGGGGACACTGGGAGTGGATCCCCCCCTGACGCAACAGTGACTGTGGGGACACTGGGAGTGGATCTACCCCTGACACAACACTGACTGTGGGGACACTGGGAGTGGATCCCCCCCTGACTCAACGCCGAGTGTGGTGACAGTGGGAGTGGATCCCCCTGACTCAACACTGACTGTGGGGACACTGGGAGTGGATCCCCCCTGACTCAACACTGACTGTGGGGAAACTGGGAGTGGATCCCCCTGACTCAACACTGACTGTGGGGACACTGGGAGTGGATCCCCCTTACTCAACACTGACTGTGGGGACATTGGGAGTGGATCCCCCTGACTCAGCACTGACTGTGGGGACACTGGGAGTATATCCCCCTGACTCAACACTGACTGTGGGGACACTGGGAGTGGATCCCCCTGACTCAGCACTGACTGTGGGGACACTGGGAGTGGACCCCCCTGACTCAACACTGACTGTGGGCACACTGGGAGTGGATCCCCCTGACTCAGCACTGACTGTGGGGACACTGGGAGTGGATCCCCCTGACTCAGCACTGACTGTGGGGACACTGGGAGTGGATCCTCCTGACTCAACACTGACTGTGGGGACACTGGGAGTGGATCCCCCTGACTCAACACTGACTGTGGGGACACTGGGAGTGCATCCCCCTGACTCAACACTGACTGTGGGGACACTGGGAGTGGATCCCCCTGACTCAACACTGACTTTGGGGACACTGGGAGTGGATTCCCCTGACTCAACACTGACTGTGGGGACACTGGGAGTGGATCCCCTGACTCAACACTGCCTGTGGGGACACTGGGAGTGGATCCCCTGACTCAACTCTGACTGTGGGGACGCTGGGAGTGGATCCCTCTGACTCAACACCGGCTGTGGGGACACTGGGAGTGGATTCCCCTGACTCAACACTGACTGTGGGGACACTGGGAGTGGATCCCCCCTGATTCAACACTGACTGTGGGGACACTGGGAGTGGATCCCCTGACTCAACGCTGACTGTGGGGACACTGGGAGTGGATCCCCCCTGACTCAACACTGACTGTGGGGACACTGGGAGTGGATCCCCCCTGACTCAACACTGACTGTGGGGACACTGGGAGTGGATCCCCCCACCCCCGACTCAACACCGAGTGTGGTGACAGTGGGAGTGGATCCCCCTGACTCAACATTGACTGTGGGGACACTGGGAGTGGATCCCCCTGACTCAACACTGACTGTGGGGACGCTGGGAGTGGATTACCCCGACTCAACACTGACTGTGGGGACACTGGGAGTGGATCTCCCTGACTCAACACTGACTGTGGGGACACTGGGAGTGGATCCCCTGACTCAACACTGACTGCGGGGACACTGGGAGTGGATCCCCCTGACTCAGCACTGACTGTGGGGACACTGGGAGTGGATCCCCCTGACTCAACACTGACTGTGGGGACACTGGGAGTGGATCCCCCCCACCCCCGACTCAACACCGAGTGTGGTGATAGTGGGAGTGGATCCCCCTGACTCAACACTGACTGTGGGGGCACTGGGAGTGGATCCCCCCTGACTCAACACTGACTGTGGGGAAACTGGGAGTGGATCCCCCTGACTCAACACTGACTGTGGGGACACTGGGAGTGGATCCCCCTGACTCAACACTGACTGTGGGGACACTGGGAGTGGATCCCCTGACTCAACGTTGAATGTGGGGAAACTGTGAGTGGATCCCCCCTGACTCAACACTGACTGGGGGGGACACTGGGAGTGGATCCCCCCTGACTCAACACTGACTGTGGGGACACTGGGAGTGGATCCCCCCACCCCCCGACTCAACACCGAGTGTGGTGACAGTGGGAGTGGATCCCCCAGACTCAACATTGACTGTGGGGACTCTGGGAGTGGATCCCTCTGACTCAGCACTGACTGTGGGGACACTGGGAGTGGATCCCCCTGACTCAACGCTGACTGTGGGGACACTGGGAGTGGATCCCCCTGACTCAACGCTGACTGTGGGGACACTGGGAGTGGATCCCCCTGACTCAACACTGACCGTGGGGACACTGGGAGTGGATCCCCCTTTCTCAACACTGACTGTGGGGACACTGGGAGTGGATCCCCCTGACTCAGCACTAACTGTGGGGACACTGGGAGTGGATTCCCCCGACTCAACACTGACTGTGGGGACACTGGGAGTGGATCCCCCTGACTCAGCGCTGACTGTGGGGACACTGGGAGTGGATCCCCTGACTCAACACTGGCTGTGGGGACACTGGGAGTGTATCCCCCTGACTCAACACTGACTGTGGGGACACTGGGAGTGGACCCCCCTGACGCAGCACTGACTGTGGGGACACTGGGAGTGGATCCCCCTGACTCAACACTGACTGTGGGGGCACTGGGAGTGGATCCCCCCCTGACGCAACAGTGACTGTGGGGACACTGGGAGTGGATCCCCCTGACTCAACACCGAGTGTGGTGACAGTGGGAGTGGATCCCCCTGACTCAACACTGACTGTGGGGACACTGGGAGTGGATCCCCCTGACTCAACACTGACTGTGGGGACACTGGGAGTGGATCCCCCTGACTCAACACTGACTGTGGGGACACTGGGAGTGGACACCCCTGACTCAACACTGACTGTGGGGACACTGGAAGTGGATGCCCTGACTCAACACTGACTGTGGGGACACTGAGAGTGAATCCCCCTGACTCAACACTGACTGTGGGGACACTGGGAGTGGATCTCCCTGACTCAACACTGACTGTGGGGACACTGGGAGTGGTTCCCCCTGACTCAACACTGACTGTGGGGACACTGGGAGTGGATCTCCCTGACTCAACACTGACTGTGGGGACACTGGGAGTGGTTCCCCCTGACTCAACACTGACTGTGGGGACACTGGGAGCGGATCCCCCTGACTCAACACTGACTGTGGGGACACTGGGAGTGGACCCCCCTGACTCAACAATGACTGTGGGGACACTGGGAGTGGATCCCCCTGACTCAACACTGACTGCGGGGACACTGGGAGTGGATCCCCCTGACTCAGCACTGACTGTGGGGACACTGGGAGTGGATCCCCCTGACTCAACGCTGACTGTGGGGACACTGGGAGTGGGATCCCCTGACTCAACACTGGCTGTGGGGACACTGGGAGTGGATCCCCCTGACTCAGCACTGACTGTGGGGACACTGGGAGTGGACCCCCCTGACGCAGCACTGACTGTGGGGACACTGGGAGTGGATCCCCCAGACTCAGCACTGACTGTGGGGACACTGGGAGTGAATCCCCCCCCCGCGCTGACTCAGCACTGACTGTGGGGACACTGGGAGTGGATCCCCCCTGACTCAACACTGACTGTGGGGACACTGGGAGTGGATCCCCCGACACAACACTGACTGTGGGGACACTGGGAGTGGATCCCCCCTGACTCAACGCTGACTGTGGGGACACTGGGAGTGGATCCCCCCTGACTCAACACTGACCGTGGGGACACTGGGAGTGGATCCCCCTGACTTAGCACTGACTGTGGGACACTGGGAGTGGATCCCCCTGACTCAACACTGACTGTGGGGACATTGGGAGTGGATCCCCCTGACTCAACACTGACTGTGGGGACACTGGGAGTGGATCCCCCTGACTCAACACTGACTGCGCTGTCACTGAGAGTGGATCTCCCTGACTCAGCACTGACTTTGGGGACACTGAGAGTGGATCCCCCTGACTCAACACTGACGGTGGGGACACTGGGAGTGGATCCCCCTGACTCAACACTGACTGTGGGGTCACTGGGAGTGGATCCCCCTGACTCAACACTGACTGTGGGGTCACTGGGAGTGGATCCCCCTGACTCAACACTGACTGTGGGGACACTGGGAGTGGATCTCCTCTGACTCAACACTGACTGTGGGGACACTGGGAGTGGATCCCCTGACTCAACACTGACTGTGGGGACACTGGGAGTGGATCCCCCTGACTCAACACTGACTGTGGGGACACTGGGAGTGGATCCCCCTGACTCAACAATGACTGTGGGCCACTGGGAGTGGATCCCCCTTACTCAACACTGACTGAGGGGACACTGGGAGTGGATCCCCCTGACTCAGCACTGACTGTGGTGACACTGGGAGTGGATTCCCCTGACTCAACACTGACTGTGGGGACACTGGGAGTGGATCCCCCTGACTCAGCACTGACTGTGGGGACACTGGGAGTGGATCCTCCTGACTCAACACTGACTGTGGGGACACTGGGAGTGGATCTCCCTGACTCAACACTGACTGTGGGGTCACTGGGAGTGGATCCCCCCTGACTCAACTCTGACTGTGGGGAAACTGGGAGTGGACCCCCCTGACTCAACACTGACTGTGGGGACACTGGGATTGGATCCCCTGACTCAACACTGACTGTGGGGACACTTGGAGTGGATCCCCCTGACTCAGCACTGACTGTGGGGACACTGGGAGTGGATCCCCCTGACTCAACACTGACTGTGGGGACACTGGGAGTGGATCCCCCTGACTCAACACTGACTGTGGGGACACTGGGAGTGGATCCCCCTGACTCAACATTGACGGTGGTGTCACTGGGAGTGGATCTCCCTGACTCAACACTGACTTTGGGGACACTGGGAGTGGATCCCCCTGACTCAACACTGACTGTGGGGACACTGGGAGTGGATCCCCCTGACTCAACACTGACTGTGGGGTCACTGGGAGTGGATCCCCCTGACTCAACACTGACTGTGGGGTCACTGGGAGTGGATCCCCCTGACTCAACACTGACTGTGGGGTCACTGGGAGTGGGTCCCCTGACTCAGCACTGACTGTGGGGACACTGGGAGTGGATCCCCCTGACTCAGCACTGACTGTGGGGATACTGGGAGTGGATCCCCCCCTGACGCAACTCTGACTGTGGGGACACTGGGAGTGGATCCCCCCCTGACTCAACACTGACTGTGGGGACACGGGGAGTGGATCTCCTGACTCAACACTGACTGTGGGGACACTGGGAGTGGATCCCCCTGACTCAACACTGAATGTGGGGACACTGGGAGTGGATCCCCCCTGACTCAACACTGACTGTGGGGACACTGGGAGTGGATCCCCCCTGACTCAACACTGACTGTGGGGACACTGGGAGTGGATCCCCCCTGACTCAACACTGACTGTGGGGACACTGGGAGTGGATCCCCCCACCCCCTGACTCAACACCGAGTGCGGTGACAGTGGGAGTGGATCCCCTGACTCAACGCTGACTGTGGGGACACTGGGAGTGGATCCCCTTGACTCAACACTGACTGTGGGGGACACTGGGAGTGGATCCCCCTGACTTAACGTTGACTGTGGGGGAACTGGGAGTGGATCCCCCTGACTCAACACTGACTGTGGGGACACTGGGAGTGGATCCCCCTGACTCAACAATGACTGTGGGCCACTGGGAATGGATCCCCCTTACTCAACACTGACTGTGGGGACACTGGGAGTGGATCCCCCTGACTCAGCACTGACTGTGGGGACACTGGGAGTGGATTCCCCTGACTCAACACTGACTGTGGGGACACTGGGAGTGGATCCCCCTGACTCAGCACTGACTGTGGGGACACTGGGAGTGGATCCCCCTGACTCAACACTGACTGTGGGGACATAGAAACATAGAAACATAGAAAATAGGTGCAGGAGCAGGCCATTCAGCCCTTCTAGCCTGCACCGCCATTCAATGAGTTCATGGCTGAACATGAAACTTCAGTACCCCCTTCCTGCTTTCTCGCCATAACCCTTGATCCCCCGAGTAGTAAGGACTTCATCTAACTCCCTTTTGAATATATTTAGTGAATTGGCCTCAACTACTTTCTGTGGTAGAGAATTCCACAGGTTCACCACTCTCTGGGTGAAGAAGTTTCTCCTCATCTCGGTCCTAAATGGCTTACCCCTTATCCTCAGACTGTGACCCCTGGTTCTGGACTTCCCCAACATTGGGAACATTCTTTCTGCATCTAACCTGTCTAAACCCGTCAGAATTTTAAACGTTTCTATGAGGTCCCCTCTCATTCTTCTGAACTCCAGTGAATACAATCCCAATTGATCCAATCTTTCTTGATAGGTCAGTCCCGCCATCCCGGGAATCAGTCTGGTGAACCTTCGCTGCACTCCCTCAATAGCAAGAATGTCCTTCCTCAAGTTAGGAGACCAAAACTGTACACAATACTCCAGGTGTGGCCTCGCCAAGGCCCTGTACAACTGTAGCAACACCTCCCTGCCCCTGTATTCAAATCCCCTCGCTATGAAGGCCAACATGCCATTTGCTTTCTTAACCGCCTGCTGTACCTGCATGCCAAC
Source organism: Pristiophorus japonicus (assembly GCF_044704955.1). NCBI lineage: Eukaryota > Metazoa > Chordata > Chondrichthyes > Pristiophoridae > Pristiophorus > Pristiophorus japonicus. The sequence continues at coordinate 331,369,760 of NC_091979.1, read as the reverse complement.
CTTCAATGACTGATGTACCATGACACCCAGGTCTCGTTGCACCTTCCCTTTTCCTAATCTGTCACCATTCAGATAATAGTCTGTCTCTCTGTTTTTACCACCAAAGTGGATAACCTCACATTTATCCACATTATACTTCATCTGCCATGCATTTGCCCACTCACCTAACCGATCCAAGTCACTCTGCAGCCTAATAGCATCCTCCTCGCAGCTCACACTGCCACCCAACTTAGTATCATCCGCAAATTTGTACACTGAGAGTGGATCCCCCTGACTCAGCACTGACTGTGGGGACACTGGGAGTGGATCCCCCTGACTCAGCACTGACCGTGGGGACACTGGGAGTGGATCCCCCTGACTCAACACTGACTGTGGGGAAACTGGGAGTGGATCACCCCTGACACAGCGCTGACTGTGGGGACACTGGGAGTGGATCCCCCTGACTCAACACCGAGTGTGGTGACAGTGGGAGTGGATCCCCCTGACTCAACAATGACTGTGGGGACACTGGGAGTGGATCCCCCTTACTCAACACTGACTGTGGGGACACTGGGAGTGGATCCCCCTGACTCAGCACTGACTGTGGGGACACTGGGAGTGGATCCCCTGACTCAACACTGACTGTGGGGACACTTGGAGTGGATCCCCCTTACTCAACATCGATTGTGGGCACATTGGGAGTGGATCCCCTGACTCAGCACTGACTGTGGGGACACTGGGAGTGGATCCCCCCTGACTCAACGCTGACTGTGGGGACACTGGGAGTGGATCCCCTTGACTCAACACTGACCGTGGGGACACTGGGAGTGGATCCCCTGACTCAACAATGACTGTGGGCCACTGGGAGTGGATCCCCCTTTCTCAACACTGACTGTGGGGACACTGGGAGTGGATCCCCCTGACTCAGCACTGACTGTGGGGACACTGGGAGTGGATTCCCCCGACTCAACACTGACTGTGGGGACACTGGGAGTGGATCCCCCTGACTCAGCACTGACTGTGGGGACACTGGGAGTGGATCCCCTGACTCAACACTGGCTGTGGGGACACTGGGAGTGGATCCCCTGACTCAGCACTGACTGTGGGGACACTGGGAGTGGACCCCCCTGACGCAGCACTGACTGTGGGGACACTGGGAGTGGATCCCCCTGACTCAACACTGACTGTGGGGGCACTGGGAGTGGATCCCCCCTGACGCAACAGTGACTGTGGGGACACTGGGTGTGGATCCCCCTGACTCAACACTGACTGTGGGGACACTGGGAGTGGATCCCCCTGACTCAACACTGACTGTGGGGACACTGGGAGTGGATCCCCTGACTCAACACTGACTGTGGGGACACTGGCAGTGGATCCCCCTGACTCAACACTGACTGTGGGGACACTGGGAGTGGATCCCCCTGACTCAACGCTGACTGTGGGGACACTGCGAGTGGATCTCCCTGACTCAACACTGACTGTGGGGACACTGGGAGTGGATCCCCCTGACTCAACACTGACTGTGGGGACACTGGGAGTGGATCTCCCTGACTCAACACTGACTGTGGGGACACTGGGAGTGGATCCCTCTGACTCAACACTGACTGTGGGGACACTGGGATTGGATCCCCCTGACTCAACATTGACTGTGGGGACACTGGGAGTGGATCCCCCTGACTCAACACTGACTGTGTGGACACTGGGAGTGGATCCCCCTGACTCAACACTGACTGTGGGGACACTGGGAGTGGATCCCCCCGACTCAACGCTGACTGTGGGGACACTGGGAGTGGATCCCCCTGACTCAACGCTGACTGTGGGGAAACTGGGAGTGGATCCCCTGACTCAACACTGACTGTGGGGACACTGGGAGTGGATCCCCCTGACTCAACACTGACTATGTGGACACTGGGAGTGGATCCCCCCTGACTCAACACTGACTGTGGGGACACTGGGAGTGGATCCCACTGAATCAACACTGACTGTGGTGTCACTGGGAGTGGATCTCCCTGACTCAACATTGACTTTGGGGACACTGGGAGTGGATCCCCCTGACTCAACACTGACTGTGGGGACACTGGGAGTGGATCCCCCTGACTCAACATTGACTGTGGGGACACTGGGAGTGGATCCCCCTGACTCAACACTGACTGTGGGGACACTGGGAGTGGATCCCCCTGACTCAACACTGACTGTGGCGTCACTGGGAGTTGATCTCCCTGACTCAACATTGACTTTGGGGACATTGGGAGTGGATCCCCCTGACTCAACACTGACTTTGGGGACACTGGGAGTGGATTCCCCTGACTCAACACTGACTGTGGGGACACTGGGAGTGGATCCCCCTGACTCAACACTGACTGTGGGGACACTGGGAGTGGATCCCCCTGACTCAACACTGACTGTGGGGTCACTGGGAGTGGATCCCCCTGACTCAGCACTGACTGTGGGGTCACTGGGAGTGGATCCCCCTGACTCAACACTGACTGTGGGGACACTGGGAGTGGATCCCCCTGACTCAGCACTGACTGTGGGGATACTGGGAGTGGATCCCCCCTGACTCAACACTGACTGTGGGGACACTGGGAGTGGATCCCCCCTGATTCAACACTGACTGTGGGGACACTGGGAGTGGATCCCCTGACTCAACGCTGACTGTGGGGACACTGGGAGTGGATCCCCCCTGACTCAACACTGACTGTGGGGACACTGGGAGTGGATCCCCCCTGACTCAACACTGACTGTGGGGACACTGGGAGTGGATCCCCCCACCCACGACTCAACACCGAGTGTGGTGACAGTGGGAGTGGATCCCCCTGACTCAACATTGACTGTGGGGACACTGGGAGTGGATCCCCCTGACTATACACTGACTGTGGGGACGCTGGGAGTGGATTCCCCTGACTCAACACTGACTGTGGGGACACTGGGAGTGGATCCCCCTGACTCAGCACTGACTGTGGGGACACCAGGAGTGGATCCCCTGACTCAACACTGACTGTGGGGACACTGGGAGTGGATCCCCCTGACTCCGCACTGACTGTGGGGACACTGGGAGTGGATCCCCCTGACTCAGCACTGACTGTGGGGATACTGGGAGTGGATCCCCCCTGACTCAACACTGACTGTGGGGACACTGGGAGTGGATCTCCCTGACTCAACATTGACTTTGGGGACATTGGGAGTGGATCCCCCTGACTCAACATTGACTTTGGGGACACTGGGAGTGGATTCCCCTGACTCAACACTGACTGTGGGGACACTGGGAGTGGATCCCCCTGACTCAGCACTGACTGTGGGGACACTGGGAGTGGATCCCCCCCCTGACGCAACACTGACTGTGGGGACACTGGGAGTGGATCCCCCCCTGACGCAACAGTGACTGTGGGGACACTGGGAGTGGATCTACCCCTGACACAACACTGACTGTGGGGACACTGGGAGTGGATCCACCCCTGACTCAACGCCGAGTGTGGTGACAGTGGGAGTGGATCCCCCTGACTCAACACTGACTGTGGGGACACTGGGAGTGGATCCCCCCTGACTCAACACTGACTGTGGGGAAACTGGGAGTGGATCCCCCTGACTCAACACTGACTGTGGGGACACTGGGAGTGGATCCCCCTTACTCAACACTGACTGTGGGGACATTGGGAGTGGATCCCCCTGACTCAGCACTGACTGTGGGGACACTGGGAGTATATCCCCCTGACTCAACACTGACTGTGGGGACACTGGGAGTGGATCCCCCTGACTCAGCACTGACTGTGGGGACACTGGGAGTGGACCCCCCTGACTCAACACTGACTGTGGGGACACTGGGAGTGGATCCCCCTGACTCAGCACTGACTGTGGGGACACTGGGAGTGGATCCTCCTGACTCAACACTGACTGTGGGGACACTGGGAGTGGATCCCCCTGACTCAACACTGACTGTGGGGACACTGGGAGTGCATCCCCCTGACTCAACACTGACTGTGGGGACACTGGGAGTGGATCCCCCTGACTCAACACTGACTTTGGGGACACTGGGAGTGGATTCCCCTGACTCAACACTGACTGTGGGGACACTGGGAGTGGATCCCCCTGACTCAACACTGACTGTGGGGACACTGGGAGTGGATCTCCCTGACTCAACACTGACTGTGGGGACACTGGGAGTGGATCCCCTGACTCAACACTGCCTGTGGGGACACTGGGAGTGGATCCCCTGACTCAACTCTGACTGTGGGGACGCTGGGAGTGGATCCCTCTGACTCAACACCGGCTGTGGGGACACTGGGAGTGGATTCCCCTGACTCAACACTGACTGTGGGGACACTGGGAGTGGATCCCCCCTGATTCAACACTGACTGTGGGGACACTGGGAGTGGATCCCCTGACTCAACGCTGACTGTGGGGACACTGGGAGTGGATCCCCCCTGACTCAACACTGACTGTGGGGACACTGGGAGTGGATCCCCCCTGACTCAACACTGACTGTGGGGACACTGGGAGTGGATCCCCCCACCCCCGACTCAACACCGAGTGTGGTGACAGTGGGAGTGGATCCCCCTGACTCAACATTGACTGTGGGGACACTGGGAGTGGATCCCCCTGACTCAACACTGACTGTGGGGACGCTGGGAGTGGATTACCCCGACTCAACACTGACTGTGGGGACACTGGGAGTGGATCTCCCTGACTCAACACTGACTGTGGGGACACTGGGAGTGGATCCCCCTGACTCAACACTGACTGCGGGGACACTGGGAGTGGATCCCCCTGACTCAGCACTGACTGTGGGGACACTGGGAGTGGATCCCCCTGACTCAACACTGAATGTGGGGACACTGGGAGTGGATCCCCCCCACCCCCGACTCAACACCGAGTGTGGTGATAGTGGGAGTGGATCCCCCTGACTCAACACTGACTGTGGGGGCACTGGGAGTGGATCCCCCCCTGACTCAACACTGACTGTGGGGAAACTGGGAGTGGATCCCCCTGACTCAACACTGACTGTGGGGACACTGGGAGTGGATCCCCCTGACTCAACACTGACTGTGGGGACACTGGGAGTGGATCCCCTGACTCAACGCTGACTGTGGGGAAACTGTGAGTGGATCCCCCCTGACTCAACACTGACTGGGGGGGACACTGGGAGTGGATCCCCCCTGACTCAACACTGACTGTGGGGACACTGGGAGTGGATCCCCCCACCCCCCGACTCAACACCGAGTGTGGTGACAGTGGGAGTGGATCCCCCAGACTCAACATTGACTGTGGGGACTCTGGGAGTGGATCCCTCTGACTCAGCACTGACTGTGGGGACACTGGGAGTGGATCCCCCTGACTCAACGCTGACTGTGGGGACACTGGGAGTGGATCCCCCTGACTCAACACTGACCGTGGGGACACTGGGAGTGGATCCCCTGACTCAACAATGACTGTGGGCCACTGGGAGTGGATCCCCCTTTCTCAACACTGACTGTGGGGACACTGGGAGTGGATCCCCCTGACTCAGCACTGACTGTGGGGACACTGGGAGTGGATTCCCCCGACTCAACACTGACTGTGGGGACACTGGGAGTGGATCCCCCTGACTCAGCACTGACTGTGGGGACACTGGGAGTGGATCCCCTGACTCAACACTGGCTGTGGGGACACTGGGAGTGGATCCCCTGACTCAGCACTGACTGTGGGGACACTGGGAGTGGACCCCCCTGACGCAGCACTGACTGTGGGGACACTGGGAGTGGATCCCCCTGACTCAACACTGACTGTGGGGGCACTGGGAGTGGACCCCCCCCCTGACGCAACAGTGACTGTGGGGACACTGGGAGTGGATCCCCCTGACTCAACACCGAGTGTGGTGACAGTGGGAGTGGATCCCCCTGACTCAACACTGACTGTGGGGACACTGGGAGTGGATCCCCCTGACTCAACACTGACTGTGGGGACACTGGGAGTGGATCCCCCTGACTCAACACTGACTGTGGGGACACTGGGAGTGGACACCCCTGACTCAACACTGACTGTGGGGACACTGGAAGTGGATCCCCCTGACTCAGCACTGACTGTGGGGATACTGGGAGTGGATCCCCCCTGACTCAACACTGACTGTGGGGACACTGGGAGTGGATCCCCCCTGATTCAACACTGACTGTGGGGACACTGGGAGTGGATCCCCTGACTCAACGCTGACTGTGGGGACACTGGGAGTGGATCCCCCCTGACTCAACACTGACTGTGGGGACACTGGGAGTGGATCCCCCCTGACTCAACACTGACTGTGGGGACACTGGGAGTGGATCCCCCCACCCACGACTCAACACCGAGTGTGGTGACAGTGGGAGTGGATCCCCCTGACTCAACATTGAGTGTGGGGACACTGGGAGTGGATCCCCCTGACTATACACTGACTGTGGGGACGCTGGGAGTGGATTCCCCTGACTCAACACTGACTGTGGGGACACTGGGAGTGGATCCCCCTGACTCAGCACTGACTGTGGGGACACCAGGAGTGGATCCCCTGACTCAACACTGACTGTGGGGACACTGGGAGTGGATCCCCCTGACTCCGCACTGACTGTGGGGACACTGGGAGTGGATCCCCCTGACTCAGCACTGACTGTGGGGATACTGGGAGTGGATCCCCCCTGACTCAACACTGACTGTGGGGACACTGGGAGTGGATCTCCCTGACTCAACATTGACTTTGGGGACATTGGGAGTGGATCCCCCTGACTCAACATTGACTTTGGGGACACTGGGAGTGGATTCCCCTGACTCAACACTGACTGTGGGGACACTGGGAGTGGATCCCCCTGACTCAGCACTGACTGTGGGGACACTGGGAGTGGATCCCCCCTGACGCAACACTGACTGTGGGGACACTGGGAGTGGATCCCCCCCTGACGCAACAGTGACTGTGGGGACACTGGGAGTGGATCTACCCCTGACACAACACTGACTGTGGGGACACTGGGAGTGGATCCCCCCCTGACTCAACGCCGAGTGTGGTGACAGTGGGAGTGGATCCCCCTGACTCAACACTGACTGTGGGGACACTGGGAGTGGATCCCCCCTGACTCAACACTGACTGTGGGGAAACTGGGAGTGGATCCCCCTGACTCAACACTGACTGTGGGGACACTGGGAGTGGATCCCCCTTACTCAACACTGACTGTGGGGACATTGGGAGTGGATCCCTCTGACTCAGCACTGACTGTGGGGACACTGGGAGTATATCCCCCTGACTCAACACTGACTGTGGGGACACTGGGAGTGGATCCCCCTGACTCAGCACTGACTGTGGGGACACTGGGAGTGGACCCCCCTGACTCAACACTGACTGTGGGGACACTGGGAGTGGATCCCCCTGACTCAGCACTGACTGTGGGGACACTGGGAGTGGATCCCCCTGACTCAGCACTGACTGTGGGGACACTGGGAGTGGATCCTCCTGACCCAACACTGACTGTGGGGACACTGGGAGTGGATCCCCCTGACTCAACACTGACTGTGGGGACACTGGGAGTGCATCCCCCTGACTCAACACTGACTGTGGGGACACTGGGAGTGGATCCCCCTGACTCAACACTGACTTTGGGGACACTGGGAGTGGATTCCCCTGACTCAACACTGACTGTGGGGACACTGGGAGTGGATCCCCTGACTCAACACTGCCTGTGGGGACACTGGGAGTGGATCCCCTGACTCAACTCTGACTGTGGGGACGCTGGGAGTGGATCCCTCTGACTCAACACCGGCTGTGGGGACACTGGGAGTGGATTCCCCTGACTCAACACTGACTGTGGGGACACTGGGAGTGGATCCCCCCTGATTCAACACTGACTGTGGGGACACTGGGAGTGGATCCCCTGACTCAACGCTGACTGTGGGGACACTGGGAGTGGATCCCCCCTGACTCAACACTGACTGTGGGGACACTGGGAGTGGATCCCCCCTGACTCAACACTGACTGTGGGGACACTGGGAGTGGATCCCCCCACCCCCGACTCAACACCGAGTGTGGTGACAGTGGGAGTGGATCCCCCTGACTCAACATTGACTGTGGGGACACTGGGAGTGGATCCCCCTGACTCAACACTGACTGTGGGGACGCTGGGAGTGGATTACCCCGACTCAACACTGACTGTGGGGACACTGGGAGTGGATCTCCCTGACTCAACACTGACTGTGGGGACACTGGGAGTGGATCCCCCTGACTCAACACTGACTGCGGGGACACTGGGAGTGGATCCCCCTGACTCAGCACTGACTGTGGGGACACTGGGAGTGGATCCCCCTGACTCAACACTGACTGTGGGGACACTGGGAGTGGATCCCCCCCACCCGCGACTCAACACCGAGTGTGGTGATAGTGGGAGTGGATCCCCCTGACTCAACACTGACTGTGGGGGCACTGGGAGTGGATCCCCCCCTGACTCAACACTGACTGTGGGGAAACTGGGAGTGGATCCCCCTGACTCAACACTGACTGTGGGGACACTGGGAGTGGATCCCCCTGACTCAACACTGACTGTGGGGACACTGGGAGTGGATCCCCTGACTCAACGCTGACTGTGGGGAAACTGTGAGTGGATCCCCCCTGACTCAACACTGACTGGGGGGGACACTGGGAGTGGATCCCCCCTGACTCAACACTGACTGTGGGGACACTGGGAGTGGATCCCCCCACCCCCCGACTCAACACCGAGTGTGGTGACAGTGGGAGTGGATCCCCCAGACTCAACATTGACTGTGGGGACTCTGGGAGTGGATCCCTCTGACTCAGCACTGACTGTGGGGACACTGGGAGTGGATCCCCCTGACTCAACGCTGACTGTGGGGACACTGGGAGTGGATCCCCCTGACTCAACGCTGACTGTGGGGACACTGGGAGTGGATCCCCCTGACTCAACACTGACCGTGGGGACACTGGGAGTGGATCCCCCTTTCTCAACACTGACTGTGGGGACACTGGGAGTGGATCCCCCTGACTCAGCACTAACTGTGGGGACACTGGGAGTGGATTCCCCCGACTCAACACTGACTGTGGGGACACTGGGAGTGGATCCCCCTGACTCAATACTGACTGTGGGGACACTGGGAGTGGATCCCCTGACTCAACACTGGCTGTGGGGACACTGGGAGTGGATCCCCCCCTGACGCAACAGTGACTGTGGGGACACTGGGAGTGGATCCCCCTGACTCAACACCGAGTGTGGTGACAGTGGGAGTGGATCCCCCTGACTCAACACTGACTGTGGGGACACTGGGAGTGGATCCCCCTGACTCAACACTGACTGTGGGGACACTGGGAGTGGATCCCCCTGACTCAACACTGACTGTGGGGACACTGGGAGTGGACACCCCTGACTCAACACTGACTGTGGGGACACTGGAAGTGGATGCCCTGACTCAACACTGACTGTGGGGACACTGAGAGTGGATCCCCCTGACTCAACACTGACTGTGGGGACACTGGGAGTGGATCTCCCTGACTCAACACTGACTGTGGGGACACTGGGAGTGGTTCCCCCTGACTCAACACTGACTGTGGGGACACTGGGAGTGGATCTCCCTGACTCAACACTGACTGTGGGGACACTGGGAGTGGTTCCCCCTGACTCAACACTGACTGTGGGGACACTGGGAGCGGATCCCCCTGACTCAACACTGACTGTGGGGACACTGGGAGTGGACCCCCCTGACTCAACAATGACTGTGGGGACACTGGGAGTGGATCCCCCTGACTCAACACTGACTTCGGGGACACTGGGAGTGGATCCCCCTGACTCAGCACTGACTGTGGGGACACTGGGAGTGGATCCCCCTGACTCAACGCTGACTGTGGGGACACTGGGAGTGGGATCCCCTGACTCAACACTGGCTGTGGGGACACTGGGAGTGGATCCCCCTGACTCAGCACTGACTGTGGGGACACTGGGAGTGGACCCCCCTGACGCAGCACTGACTGTGGGGACACTGGGAGTGGATCCCCCAGACTCAGCACTGACTGTGGGGACACTGGGAGTGAATCCCCCCCCCGCGCTGACTCAGCACTGACTGTGGGGACACTGGGAGTGGATCCCCCCTGACTCAACACTGACTGTGGGGACACTGGGAGTGGATCCCCCGACACAACACTGACTGTGGGGACACTGGGAGTGGATCCCCCCTGACTCAACACTGACTGTGGGGACACTGGGAGTGGATCCCCCCTGACTCAACACTGACCGTGGGGACACTGGGAGTGGATCCCCCTGACTCAGCACTGACTGTGGGACACTGGGAGTGGATCCCCCTGACTCAACACTGACTGTGGGACATTGGGAGTGGATCCCCCTGACTCAACACTGGCTGTGGGGACACTGGGAGTGGATCCCCCTGACTCAACACTGACTGCGCTGTCACTGAGAGTGGATCTCCCTGACTCAGCACTGACTTTGGGGACACTGGGAGTGGATCCCCCTGACTCAACACTGACGGTGGGGACACTGGGAGTGGATCCCCCTGACTCAACACTGACTGTGGGGTCACTGGGAGTGGATCCCCCTGACTCAACACTGACTGTGGGGTCACTGGGAGTGGATCCCCCTGACTCAACACTGACTGTGGGGACACTGGGAGTGGATCTCCTCTGACTCAACACTGACTGTGGGGAGACTGGGAGTGGATCCCCCTGACTCAACACTGACTGTGGGGTCACTGGGAGTGGATCCCCCTGACTCAGCACTGACTGTGGGGTCACTGGGAGTGGATCCCCCTGGCTCAACACTGACTCTGGGGACACTGGGAGTGGATCCCCTGACTCAGCACTGACTGTGGGGACACTGGGAGTGGATCCCCCCTGACTCAACACTTAATGTGGGGACACTGGGAGTGGATCCCCTGACTCAACACTGACTGTGGGGACACTGGGAGTGGATCCCCCTGACTCAACACTGACTGTGGGGACACTGGGAGTGGATCCCCCTGACTCAACAATGACTGTGGGCCACTGGGAGTGGATCCCCCTTACTCAACACTGACTGAGGGGACACTGGGAGTGGATCCCCCTGACTCAGCACTGACTGTGGTGACACTGGGAGTGGATTCCCCTGACTCAACACTGACTGTGGGGACACTGGGAGTGGATCCCCCTGACTCAGCACTGACTGTGGGGACACTGGGAGTGGATCCTCCTGACTCAACACTGACTGTGGGGACACTGGGAGTGGATCTCCCTGACTCAACACTGACTGTGGGGTCACTGGGAGTGGATCCCCCCTGACTCAACTCTGACTGTGGGGAAACTGGGAGTGGACCCCCCTGACTCAACACTGACTGTGGGGACACTGGGATTGGATCCCCTGACTCAACACTGACTGTGGGGACACTTGGAGTGGATCCCCCTGACTCAGCACTGACTGTGGGGACACTGGGAGTGGATCCCCCTGACTCAACACTGACTGTGGGGACACTGGGAGTGGATCCCCCTGACTCAACACTGACTGTGGGGACACTGGGAGTGGATCCCCCTGACTCAACATTGACGGTGGTGTCACTGGGAGTGGATCTCCCTGACTCAACACTGACTTTGGGGACACTGGGAGTGGATCCCCCTGACTCAACACTGACTGTGGGGACACTGGGAGTGGATCCCCCTGACTCAACACTGACTGTGGGGTCACTGGGAGTGGATCCCCCTGACTCAACACTGACTGTGGGGTCACTGGGAGTGGATCCCCCTGACTCAACACTGACTGTGGGGTCACTGGGAGTGGGTCCCCTGACTCAGCACTGACTGTGGGGACACTGGGAGTGGATCCCCCTGACTCAGCACTGACTGTGGGGACACTGGGAGTGGATCCCCCCCTGACGCAACTCTGACTGTGGGGACACTGGGAGTGGATCCCCCCCTGACTCAACACTGACTGTGGGGACACGGGGAGTGGATCTCCTGACTCAACACTGACTGTGGGGACACTGGGAGTGGATCCCCCTGACTCAACACTGAATGTGGGGACACTGGGAGTGGATCCCCCCTGACTCAACACTGACTGTGGGGACACTGGGAGTGGATCCCCCCTGACTCAACACTGACTGTGGGGACACTGGGAGTGGATCCCCCCTGACTCAACACTGACTGTGGGGACACTGGGAGTGGATCCCCCCACCCCCTGACTCAACACCGAGTGCGGTGACAGTGGGAGTGGATCCCCCTGACTCAACGCTGACTGTGGGGACACTGGGAGTGGATCCCCTTGACTCAACACTGACTGTGGGGGACACTGGGAGTGGATCCCCCTGACTTAACGTTGACTGTGGGGGAACTGGGAGTGGATCCCCCTGACTCAACACTGACTGTGGGGACACTGGGAGTGGATCCCCCTGACTCAACAATGACTGTGGGCCACTGGGAATGGATCCCCCTTACTCAACACTGACTGTGGGGACACTGGGAGTGGATCCCCCTGACTCAGCACTGACTGTGGGGACACTGGGAGTGGATTCCCCTGACTCAACACTGACTGTGGGGACACTGGGAGTGGATCCCCCTGACTCAGCACTGACTGTGGGGACACTGGGAGTGGATCCCCCTGACTCAACACTGACTGTGGGGACATAGAAACATAGAAACATAGAAAATAGGTGCAGGAGCAGGCCATTCAGCCCTTCTAGCCTGCACCGCCATTCAATGAGTTCATGGCTGAACATGAAACTTCAGTACCCCCTTCCTGCTTTCTCGCCATAACCCTTGATCCCCCGAGTAGTAAGGACTTCATCTAACTCCCTTTTGAATATATTTAGTGAATTGGCCTCAACTACTTTCTGTGGTAGAGAATTCCACAGGTTCACCACTCTCTGGGTGAAGAAGTTTCTCCTCATCTCGGTCCTAAATGGCTTACCCCTTATCCTCAGACTGTGACCCCTGGTTCTGGACTTCCCCAACATTGGGAACATTCTTTCTGCATCTAACCTGTCTAAACCCGTCAGAATTTTAAACGTTTCTATGAGGTCCCCTCTCATTCTTCTGAACTCCAGTGAATACAATCCCAATTGATCCAATCTTTCTTGATAGGTCAGTCCCGCCATCCCGGGAATCAGTCTGGTGAACCTTCGCTGCACTCCCTCAATAGCAAGAATGTCCTTCCTCAAGTTAGGAGACCAAAACTGTACACAATACTCCAGGTGTGGCCTCACCAAGGCCCTGTACAACTGTAGCAACACCTCCCTGCCCCTGTATTCAAATCCCCTCGCTATGAAGGCCAACATGCCATTTGCTTTCTTAACCGCCTGCTGTACCTGCATGCCAACCTTCAATGACTGATGTACCATGACACCCAGGTCTCGTTGCACCTTCCCTTTTCCTAATCTGTCACCATTCAGATAATAGTCTGTCTCTCTGTTTTTACCACCAAAGTGGATAACCTCACATTTATCCACATTATACTTCATCTGCCATGCATTTGCCCACTCACCTAACCTATCCAAGTCACTCTGCAGCCTAATAGCATCCTCCTCGCAGCTCACACTGCCACCCAACTTAGTATCATCCGCAAATTTGTACACTGAGAGTGGATCCCCCTGACTCAGCACTGACTGTGGGGACACTGGGAGTGGATCCCCCTGACTCAGCACTGACCGTGGGGACACTGGGAGTGGATCCCCCTGACTCAACACTGACTGTGGGGAAACTGGGAGTGGATCACCCCTGACACAGCGCTGACTGTGGGGACACTGGGAGTGGATCCCCCTGACTCAACACCGAGTGTGGTGACAGTGGGAGTGGATCCCCCTGACTCAACAATGACTGTGGGGACACTGGGAGTGGATCCCCCTTACTCAACACTGACTGTGGGGACACTGGGAGTGGATCCCCCTGACTCAGCACTGACTGTGGGGACACTGGGAGTGGATCCCCTGACTCAACACTGACTGTGGGGACACTTGGAGTGGATCCCCCTTACTCAACATCGATTGTGGGCACATTGGGAGTGGATCCCCTGACTCAGCACTGACTGTGGGGACACTGGGAGTGGATCTCCCTGACTCAGCACTGACTGTGGGGACACTGGGAGTGGACCCCCCTGACTCAACACTTACTGTGGGGACACTGGGAGTGGATCCCCCTGACTCAACACTGAATGTGGGGACACTGGAAGTGGATCCCCCTGACTCAGCACTGACTGTGGGGACACTGGGAGTGGATCTCCCTGACTCAACACTGACTGTAGGGACACTGGGAGTGGATCCCCCTGACTCAGCACTGACTGTGGGGACACTGGGAGTGGACCCCCCTGACTCAACACTGACTGTGGGGACACTGGGAGTGGATCCCCCTGACTCAACACTGACTGCGGGAACACTGTGAGTGGATCCCCCTGACTCAGCACTGACTGTGGGGACACTGGGAGTGGATCCCCCTGACTCAACACTGAATGTGGGGACTCTGGGAGTGGATCCCCCCTGACGCAACACTGACCGTGGGGACACTGGGAGTGGATCCCCCCCTCCTGACTCAACACCGAGTGTGGTGACAGTGGGAGTGGATCCCCCTGACTCAACACTGACTGTGGGGACACTGGGAGTGGATCCCCCTGACTCAACACTAACTGTGGGGACACTGGGAGTGGACCCCCCTGACTCAACGCTTACTGTTGGAAACTGGGAGTGGATCCCCCTGACTCAACACTGACTGTGGCGTCACTGGGATTGGATCTCCCTGACTCAACACTGACTTTGGGGACACTGGGAGTGGATCTCCCTGACTCAACACTGACTGTGGGGACACTGGGAGTGGATCCCCCTGACTCAACACTGACTGTGGGGGACACTGGGAGTGGATCTCCCTGACTCAACACTGACTGTGGGGACACTGGGAGTGGATCCCCTGACTCAACACTGACTGTGAGGACACTGGGAGTGGATCCCCCTGACTCAACACTGAATGTGGGGACACTGGGAGTGGATCCCCCTGACTCAACACTGACTGTGGGGACACTGGGAGTGGATCCCCTGACTCAACACTGACTGTGGGGACACTGGGAGTGGATCCCCCCTGACTCAACACTGACTGTGGGGACACTGGGAGTGGATCCCCCCACCCCTCGACTCAACACCGAGTGTGGTGACAGTGGGAGTGGATCCCCCTGACTCAACATTGACTGTGGGGACACTGGGAGTGGATCCCCCTGACTCAACACTGAATATGTGGACACTGAGAGTGGATCCCCCTGACTCAACACTGAATGTGGGGACACTGGGAGTGGATCCCCTGACTCAACACTGACTGTGGGGTCACTGGGAGTGGATCCCCCTGACTCAACACTGACTGTGGAGACACTGGGAGTGGATCCCCCTGACGCAACACTGACTGTGGGGACACTGGGAGTGGATCCCCCTGACTCAACACTGACTCTGTGGACACTGGGAGTGGATCCCCCTGACTCAACGCTGACTGTGGGGACACTGGGAGTGGATCCCCCCTGACTCAACACTGACTGTGGGGACACTGGGAGTGGATCCCCCTGACTCAACACTGACTGTGGGGACACTGGGAGTGGATCTCCCTGACTCAACACTGACTGTGGGGACACTGGGAGTGGATCCCCTGACTCAACACTGCCTGTGGGGACACTGGGAGTGGATCCCCCTGACTCAACTCTGACTGTGGGGACGCTGGGAGTGGATCCCTCTGACTCAACACCGGCTGTGGGGACACTGGGAGTGGATTCCCCTGACTCAACACTGACTGTGGGGACACTGGGAGTGGATCCCCCTGACTCAACACTGACTGTGGGGACACTGGGAGTGGATCCACCTGACTCAACACTGACTGTGGGGACACTGGGAGTGGATCCCCCTGACTCAAAACTGACTGTGGGGACACTGGAAGTGGATCCACCTGACTCAACGCTGACTGTGGGCACACTGGGAGTGGATCTCCCTGACTCAACACTGACTGTGGGGTCACTGGGAGTGGATCCCCCTGACTCAACACTGACTGTGGGGTCACTGGGAGTGGATCCCCCTGACTCAGCACTGACTGTGGGGTCACTGAGAGTGGATCCCCCCTGACTCAACACTGACTGTGGGGACACTGGGAGTGGATCCCCCAGACTCAGCACTGACTGTGGGGACACTGGGAGTGAATCCCCCCCCCCCCGCTGACTCAACACTGACTGTGGGGACACTGGGAGTGGATCCCCCCTGACTCAACACTGACTGTGGGGACACTGGGAGTGGATCCCCTGACACAACACTGACTGTGGGGACACTGGGAGTGGATCCCCCTGACTCAACACTGACTGTGGGGACACTGGGAGTGGATCCCCCCTGACTCAACACTGACTGTGGGGACACTGGGAGTGGATCCCCCCTGACTCAACACTGACTGTGGGGACACTGGGAGTGGATCCCCCCTGACTCAACACTGACCGTGGGGACACTGGGAGTGGATCCCCCTGACTCAGCACTGACTGTGGGACACTGGGAGTGGATCCCCCTGACTCAACACTGACTGTGGGGACACTGGGAGTGGATCCCCCTGACTCAACACTAACTGTGGGGACACTGGGAGTGGACCCCCCTGACTCAACGCTTACTGTTGGAAACTGGGAGTGGATCCCCCTGACTCAACACTGACTGTGGCGTCACTGGGATTGGATCTCCCTGACTCAACACTGACTTTGGGGACACTGGGAGTGGATCTCCCTGACTCAACACTGACTGTGGGGACACTGGGAGTGGATCCCCCTGACTCAACACTGACTGTGGGGGACACTGGGAGTGGATCTCCCTGACTCAACACTGACTGTGGGGACACTGGGAGTGGATCCCCTGACTCAACACTGACTGTGAGGACACTGGGAGTGGATCCCCCTGACTCAACACTGAATGTGGGGACACTGGGAGTGGATCCCCCTGACTCAACACTGACTGTGGGGACACTGGGAGTGGATCCCCTGACTCAACACTGACTGTGGGGACACTGGGAGTGGATCCCCCCTGACTCAACACTGACTGTGGGGACACTGGGAGTGGATCCCCCCACCCCTCGACTCAACACCGAGTGTGGTGACAGTGGGAGTGGATCCCCCTGACTCAACATTGACTGTGGGGACACTGGGAGTGGATCCCCCTGACTCAACACTGAATATGTGGACACTGAGAGTGGATCCCCCTGACTCAACACTGAATGTGGGGACACTGGGAGTGGATCCCCTGACTCAACACTGACTGTGGGGTCACTGGGAGTGGATCCCCCTGACTCAACACTGACTGTGGAGACACTGGGAGTGGATCCCCCTGACGCAACACTGACTGTGGGGACACTGGGAGTGGATCCCCCTGACTCAACACTGACTCTGTGGACACTGGGAGTGGATCCCCCTGACTCAACGCTGACTGTGGGGACACTGGGAGTGGATCCCCCCTGACTCAACACTGACTGTGGGGACACTGGGAGTGGATCCCCCTGACTCAACACTGACTGTGGGGACACTGGGAGTGGATCTCCCTGACTCAACACTGACTGTGGGGACACTGGGAGTGGATCCCCTGACTCAACACTGCCTGTGGGGACACTGGGAGTGGATCCCCCTGACTCAACTCTGACTGTGGGGACGCTGGGAGTGGATCCCTCTGACTCAACACCGGCTGTGGGGACACTGGGAGTGGATTCCCCTGACTCAACACTGCCTGTGGGGACACTGGGAGTGGATCCCCCTGACTCAACACTGACTGTGGGGACACTGGGAGTGGATCCACCTGACTCAACACTGACTGTGGGGACACTGGGAGTGGATCCCCCTGACTCAAAACTGACTGTGGGGACACTGGAAGTGGATCCACCTGACTCAACGCTGACTGTGGGCACACTGGGAGTGGATCTCCCTGACTCAACACTGACTGTGGGGTCACTGGGAGTGGATCCCCCTGACTCAACACTGACTGTGGGGTCACTGGGAGTGGATCCCCCTGACTCAGCACTGACTGTGGGGTCACTGAGAGTGGATCCCCCCTGACTCAACACTGACTGTGGGGACACTGGGAGTGGATCCCCCAGACTCAGCACTGACTGTGGGGACACTGGGAGTGAATCCCCCCCCCCGCTGACTCAACACTGACTGTGGGGACACTGGGAGTGGATCCCCCCTGACTCAACACTGACTGTGGGGACACTGGGAGTGGATCCCCTGACACAACACTGACTGTGGGGACACTGGGAGTGGATCCCCCTGACTCAACACTGACTGTGGGGACACTGGGAGTGGATCCCCCCTGACTCAACACTGACTGTGGGGACACTGGGAGTGGATCCCCCCTGACTCAACACTGACTGTGGGGACACTGGGAGTGGATCCCCCCTGACTCAACACTGACCGTGGGGACACTGGGAGTGGATCCCCCTGACTCAGCACTGACTGTGGGACACTGGGAGTGGATCCCCCTGACTCAACACTGACTGTGGGGACATTGGGAGTGGATCCCCCTGACTCAACACTGACTGTGGGGACACTGGGAGTGGATCCCCCTGACTCAACACTGACTGCGCTGTCACTGAGAGTGGATCTCCCTGACTCAGCACTGACTTTGGGGACACTGGGAGTGGATCCCCCTGACTCAACACTGACGGTGGGGACACTGGGAGTGGATCCCCCTGACTCAACACTGACTGTGGGGTCACTGGGAGTGGATCCCCCTGACTCAACACTGACGGTGGGGTCACTGGGAGTGGATCCCCCTGACTCAACACTGACTGTGGGGACACTGGGAGTGGATCTCCTCTGACTCAACACTGACTGTGGGGAGACTGGGAGTGGATCCCCCTGACTCAACGCTGACTGTGGGGTCACTGGGAGTGGATCCCCCTGACTCAGCACTGACTGTGGGGTCACTGGGAGTGGACCCCCCTGGCTCAACACTGACTCTGGGGACACTGGGAGTGGATCCCCTGACTCAGCACTGACTGTGGGGACACTGGGAGTGTATCCCCCCTGACTCAACACTTAATGTGGGGACACTGGGAGTGGATCCCCTGACTCAACACTGACTGTGGGGACACTGGGAGTGGATCCCCTGACACAACACTGACT
Source organism: Pristiophorus japonicus (assembly GCF_044704955.1). Taxonomy (NCBI): domain Eukaryota; kingdom Metazoa; phylum Chordata; class Chondrichthyes; family Pristiophoridae; genus Pristiophorus; species Pristiophorus japonicus. Next base: position 331,350,711 of record NC_091979.1, on the reverse strand, counting down.
GTGGGGACACTGGGAGTGGATCCCCCTGACTCAACAATGACTGTGGGCCACTGGGAGTGGATCCCCCTTACTCAACACTGACTGAGGGGACACTGGGAGTGGATCCCCCTGACTCAGCACTGACTGTGGTGACACTGGGAGTGGATTCCCCTGACTCTACACTGACTGTGGGGACACTGGGAGTGGATCCCCCTGACTCAGCACTGACTGTGGGGACACTGGGAGTGGATCCTCCTGACTCAACACTGACTGTGGGGAGACTGGGAGTGGATCTCCCTGACTCAACACTGACTTTGGGGACACTGGGAGTGGATCCCCCTGACTCAACACTGACTGTGGGGACACTGGGAGTGGATCCCCCTGACTCAACACTGACTGTGGGGTCACTGGGAGTGGATCCCCCTGACTCAACACTGACTGTGGGGTCACTGGGAGTGGATCCCCCTGACTCAACACTGACTGTGGGGTCACTGGGAGTGGATCCCCTGACTCAGCACTGAATGTGGGGACACTGGGAGTGGATCCTCCTGACTCAACACTGACTGTGGGGAGACTGGGAGTGGATCTCCCTGACTCAACACTGACTTTGGGGACACTGGGAGTGGATCCCCCTGACTCAACACTGACTGTGGGGACACTGGGAGTGGATCCCCCTGACTCAACACTGACTGTGGGGTCACTGGGAGTGGATCCCCCTGACTCAACACTGACTGTGGGGTCACTGGGAGTGGATCCCCCTGACTCAACACTGACTGTGGGGTCACTGGGAGTGGATCCCCTGACTCAGCACTGAATGTGGGGACACTGGGAGTGGATCCCCCTGACTCAGCACTGACTGTGGGGACACTGGGAGTGGATCCCCCCTGACGCAACTCTGACTGTGGGGACACTGGGAGTGGATCCCCCCTGACTCAACACTGACTGTGGGGACACGGGGAGTGGATCTCCTGACTCAACACTGACTGTGGGGACACTGGGAGTGGATCCCCCTGACTCAACACTGAATGTGGGGACACTGGGAGTGGATCCCCCCTGACTCAACACTGACTGTGGGGACACTGGGAGTGGATCCCCCCTGACTCAACACTGACTGTGGGGACACTGGGAGTGGATCCCCCCTGACTCAACACTGACTGTGGGGACACTGGGAGTGGATCCCCCCACCCCCTGACTCAACACCGAGTGCGGTGACAGTGGGAGTGGATCCCCCTGACTCAACGCTGACTGTGGGGACACTGGGAGTGGATCCCCTTGACTCAACACTGACTGTGGGGGACACTGGGAGTGGATCCCCCTGACTTAACTTTGACTGTGGGGGAACTGGGAGTGGATCCCCCTGACTCAACACTGACTGTGGGGACACTGGGAGTGGATCCCCCTGACTCAACAATGACTGTGGGCCACTGGGAGTGGATCCCCCTTACTCAACACTGACTGTGGGGACACTGGGAGTGGATCCCCCTGACTCAGCACTGACTGTGGGGACACTGGGAGTGGATTCCCCTGACTCAACACTGACTGTTGTGACACTGGGAGTGGATCCCCCTGACTCAGCACTGACTGTGGGGACACTGGGAGTGGATCCCCCTGACTCAACACTGACTGTGGGGACATAGAAACATAGAAACATAGAAAATAGGTGCAGGAGCAGGCCATTCAGCCCTTCTAGCCTGCACCGCCATTCAATGTGTTCATGGCTGAACATGAAACTTCAGTACCCCCTTCCTGCTTTCTCGCCATAACCCTTGATCCCCCGAGTAGTAAGGACTTCATCTAACTCCCTTTTGAATATATTTAGTGAATTGGCCTCAACTACTTTCTGTGGTAGAGAATTCCACAGGTTCACCACTCTCTGGGTGAAGAAGTTTCTCCTCATCTCGGTCCTAAATGGCTTACCCCTTATCCTCAGACTGTGACCCCTGGTTCTGGACTTCCCCAACATTGGGAACATTCTTTCTGCATCTAACCTGTCTAAACCCGTCAGAATTTTAAACGTTTCTATGAGGTCCCCTCTCATTCTTCTGAACTCCAGTGAATACAATCCCAATTGATCCAATCTTTCTTGATAGGTCAGTCCCGCCATCCCGGGAATCAGTCTGGTGAACCTTCGCTGCACTCCCTCAATAGCAAGAATGTCCTTCCTCAAGTTAGGAGACCAAAACTGTACACAATACTCCAGGTGTGGCCTCACCAAGGCCCTGTACAACTGTAGCAACACCTCCCTGCCCCTGTATTCAAATCCCCTCGCTATGAAGGCCAACATGCCATTTGCTTTCTTAACCGCCTGCTGTACCTGCATGCCAACCTTCAATGACTGATGTACCATGACACCCAGGTCTCGTTGCACCTTCCCTTTTCCTAATCTGTCACCATTCAGATAACAGTCTGTCTCTCTGTTTTTACCACCAAAGTGGATAACCTCACATTTATCCACATTATACTTCATCTGCCATGCATTTGCCCACTCACCTAACCTATCCAAGTCACTCTGCAGCCTAATAGCATCCTCCTCGCAGCTCACACTGCCACCCAACTTAGTATCATCCGCAAATTTGTACACTGAGAGTGGATCCCCCTGACTCAGCACTGACTGTGGGGACACTGGGAGTGGATCCACCTGACTCAGCACTGACCGTGGGGACACTGGGAGTGGATCCCCCTGACTCAACACTGACTGTGGGGAAACTGGGAGTGGATCACCCCTGACACAGCGCTGACTGTGGGGACACTGGGAGTGGATCCCCCTGACTCAACACCGAGTGTGGTGACAGTGGGAGTGGATCCCCCTGACTCAACAATGACTGTGGGGACACTGGGAGTGGATCCCCCTTACTCAACACTGACTGTGGGGACACTGGGAGTGGATCCCCCTGACTCAGCACTGACTGTGGGGACACTGGGAGTGGATCCCCTGACTCAACACTGACTGTGGGGACACTTGGAGTGGATCCCCCTTACTCAACATCGATTGTGGGCACATTGGGAGTGGATCCCCTGACTCAGCACTGACTGTGGGGACACTGGGAGTGGATCTCCCTGACTCAGCACTGACTGTGGGGACACTGGGAGTGGACCCCCCTGACTCAACACTGACTGTGGGGACACTGGGAGTGGATCCCCCTGACTCAACACTGAATGTGGGGACACTGGAAGTGGATCCCCCTGACTCAGCACTGACTGTGGGGACACTGGGAGTGGATCTCCCTGACTCAACACTGACTGTAGGGACACTGGGAGTGGATCCCCCTGACTCAGCACTGACTGTGGGGACACTGGGAGTGGACCCCCCTGACTCAACACTGACTGTGGGGACACTGGGAGTGGATCCCCCTGACTCAACACTGACTGCGGGAACACTGGGAGTGGATCCCCCTGACTCAGCACTGACTGTGGGGACACTGGGAGTGGATCCCCCTGACTCAACACTGAATGTGGGGACACTGGGAGTGGATCCCCACTGACGCAACACTGACCGTGGGGACACTGGGAGTGGATCCCCCCCCGACTCAACACCGAGTGTGGTGACAGTGGGAGTGGATCCCCCTGACTCAACACTGAATGTGGGGACACTGGGAGTGGATCCCCCCTGATGCAACACTGACCGTGGGGACACTGGGAGTGGATCCCCCCCTGACTCAACACCGAGTGTGGTGACAGTGGGAGTGGATCCCCCTGACTCAACACTGACTGTGGGGACACTGGGAGTGGATCCCCCTGACTCAACACTAACTGTGGGGACACTGGGAGTGGACCCCCCCTGACTCAACGCTTACTGTTGGAAACTGGGAGTGGATCCCCCTGACACAACACTGACTGTGGGGATACTGGGAGTGGATCCCCCTGACTCAACACTGACTGTGGGGACACTGGGAGTGGATCCCCCTGACTCAACACTGACTGTGGCGTCACTGGGATTGGATCTCCCTGACTCAACACTGACTTTGGGGACACTGGGAGTGGATCTCCCTGACTCAACACTGACTGTGGGGACACTGGGAGTGGATCCCCCTGACTCAACACTGACTGTGGGGACACTGGGAGTGGATCTCCCTGACTCAACACTGACTGTGAAGACACTGGGAGTGGATCCCCTGACTCAACACTGACTGTGAGGACACTGGGAGTGGATCCCCCTGACTCAACACTGAATGTGGGGACACTGGGAGTGGATCCCCCTGACTCAACACTGACTGTGGGGACACTGGGAGTGGATCCCCTGACTCAACACTGACTGTGGGGACACTGGGAGTGGATCCCCCCTGACTCAACACTGACTGTGGGGACACTGGGAGTGGATCCCCCACCCCTCGACTCAACACCGAGTGTGGTGACAGTGGGAGTGGATCACCCTGACTCAACATTGACTGTGGGGACACTGGGAGTGGATCCCCCTGACTCAACACTGACTGTGGGGACACTGGGAGTGGACCCCCCTGATTCAACACTGACTGTGGGGACACTGGGAGTGGATCCCCTGACTCAACACTGACTGTGGGGACACTGGGAGTGGATCCCCCCGACTCAACACTGCCTGTGGGGACACTGGGAGTGGATCCCCCTGACTCAACACTGCCCGTGGGGACACTGGGAGTGGATCCCCCTGACTTAACACTGACAGTGGGGACACTGGGAGTGGATCCCCCTGACTCAACACCGAGTGTGGTGACAGTGGGAGTGGATCCCCCTGACTCAACAATGACTGTGGGGACACTGGGAGTGGATCCCCCTTACTCAACACTGACTGTGGGCACATTGGGAGTGGATCCCCTGACTCAGCACTGACTGTGGGGACACTGGGAGTGGATCTCCCTGACTCAGCACTGACTGTGGGGACACTGGGAGTGGACCCCCCTGACTCAACACTGACTGTGCGGACACTGGGAGTGGATCCCCCTGACTCAACACTGAATGTGGGGACACTGGAAGTGGATCCCCCTGACTCAGCACTGACTGTGGGGACACTGGGAGTGGATCTCCCTGACTCAACACTGACTGTAGGGACACTGGGAGTGGATCCCCCGGACTCAACACTGACTGTGGGGATACTGGGAGTGGATCCCCCTGACTCAACACTGACTGTGGGGACACTGGGAGTGGATCCCCCTGACTCAACACTGACTGTGGGGACACTGGGAGTGGATCCCCCTGACTCAACACTGACTGTGGGGACACTGGGAGTGGATCCCCCTGACTCAACACTGACTGCGGGAACACTGGGAGTGGATCCCCCTGACTCAGCACTGACTGTGGGGACACTGGGAGTGGATCCCCCTGACTCAACACTGAATGTGGGGACACTGGGAGTGGATCCCCCCCTGACGCAACACTGACCGTGGGGACACTGGGAGTGGATCCCCCCTGACTCAACATCGAGTGTGGTGACAGTGGGAGTGGATCCCCCTGACTCAACACTGACTGTGGGGACACTGGGAGTGGATCCCCCTGACTCAACACTAACTGTGGGGACACTGGGAGTGGACCCCCCCTGACTCAACGCTTACTGTTGGAAACTGGGAGTGGATCCCCCTGACACAACACTGACTGTGGGGATACTGGGAGTGGATCCCCCTGACTCAACACTGACTGTGGGGACACTGGGAGTGGATCCCCCTGACTCAACACTGACTGTGGCGTCACTGGGATTGGATCTCCCTGACTCAACACTGACTTTGGGGACACTGGGAGTGGATCTCCCTGACTCAACACTGACTGTGGGGACACTGGGAGTGGATCCCCCTGACTCAACACTGACTGTGGGGACACTGGGAGTGGATCTCCCTGACTCAACACTGACTGTGGGGACACTGGGAGTGGATCCACTGACTCAACACTGACTGTGAGGACACTGGGAGTGGATCCCCCTGACTCAACACTGAATGTGGGGACACTGGGAGTGGATCCCCCTGACTCAACACTGACTGTGGGGACACTGGGAGTGGATCCCCTGACTCAACACTGACTGTGGGGACACTGGGAGTGGATCCCCCCTGACTCAACACTGACTGTGGGGACACTGGGAGTGGATCCCCCCACCCCTCGACTCAACACCGAGTGTGGTGACAGTGGGAGTGGATCCCCCTGACTCAACATTGACTGTGGGGACACTGGGAGTGGATCCCCCTGACTCAACACTGACTGTGGGGACACTGGGAGTGGACCCCCCTGATTCAACACTGACTGTGGGGACACTGGGAGTGGATCCCCTGACTCAACACTGACTGTGGGGACACTGGGAGTGGATCCCCCCGACTCAACACTGCCTGCGGGGACACTGGGAGTGGATCCCCCTGACTCAACACTACCCGTGGGGACACTGGGAGTGGATCCCCCTGACTTAACACTGACTGTGGGGACACTGGGAGTGGATCCCCCTGACTCAACGCTGACTGTGGGGAAACTGGGAGTGGATCCCCCTGACTCAACACTGACTGTGGGGACACTGGGAGTGGATCCCCCTGACTCAACAATGACAGTGGGCCACTGGGAGTGGATCCCCCTTACTCAACACTGACTGTGGGGACACTGGGAGTGGATCCCCTGACTCAGCACTGACTGTGGGGACACTGGGAGTGGATCCCCCTGACTCAACACTGACTGTGGGGACACTGGGAGTGGATCCCCCTGACTCAACGCTGACTGTGGGGACACTGGGAGTGGATCCCCTGACGCAACACTGACCGTGGGAACGCTGGGAGTGGACCCCCCCCCCGACTCAACACCGAGTGTGGTGACAGTGGGAGTGGATCCCCCTGACTCAACACTGACTGTGGGGACACTGGGAGTGGATCCCCCTGACTCAACACTGACTGTGGGGACACTGGGAGTGGATCCCCCCTGACTCAACGCTGACTCTGGGGGACCTGGGAGTGGATCCCCTGACTCAACACTGACTGCGGGGACACTGGGAGTGGATCCCCCTGATTCAACACTGACTGTGGGGACACTGGGAGTGGATCCCCCCTGACTCAACACTGACTGTGGGCACAGTGGGAGTGGATCCCCCTGAGTCAACACTGACTGTGGGGACACTGGTAGTGGATCCCCCTGACTCAACACTGACTGTGGGGACACTGGGAGTGGATCCCCCTGACTCAACACTGACTGTGGTGTCACTGGGAGTGGATCTCCCTGACTCAACACTGACTTTGGGGACACTGGGAGTGGATCACCCTGACTCAACACTGACTGTGGGGACACTGGGAGTGGATCCCCCTGACTCAACACTGACTGTGGCGTCACTGGGAGTGGACCCCCGTGACTCAACACTGACTGTGGGGTCACTGGGAGTGGATCCCCCTGACTCAACACTGACTGTGGGGACACTGGGAGTGGATCTCCTCTGACTCAACACTGACTGTGGGGACACTGGGAGTGGATGCCCCCTGACTCAACTCTGACTGTGGGGAAACTGGGAGTGGATCCCCTCCTGACTCAACACTGACTGTGGGGACACTGGGAGTGGATCACCCTGACTCAACACTGACTGTGGGGACACGGGGAGTGGATCTCCTGACTCAACATTGACTGTGGGGACACTGGGAGTGGATCCCCCTGACTCAACACTGACTGTGGGGACACTGAGAGTGGATCCCCCCACCCCCTGACTCAACACTGGCTGTGGGGACACTGGGAGTGGATTCCCCTGACTCAACACTGACTGTGGGGACACTGGGAGTGGATCCCCCTGACTCAACACTGACTGTGGGGACACTGGGAGTGGATCCCCCTTACTCAACACTGGCTGTGGGGACACTGGGAGTGGATCCCCCTGACTCAACACTGACTGTGGGGACACTGGGAGTGGATCCCCCCCTGACGCAACGCTGACTGTGGGGACACTGGGAGTGGATCCCCCCCTGACTCAACACCGAGTGTGGTGACAGTGGGAGTGGATCCCCCTGACTCAACACTGACTGTGGGGACACTGGGAGTGGATCCCCCCTGAATCAACACTGACTGTGGGGACACTGGGAGTGGATCCCCCCTGACTCAACAATGACTGTGGGGAAACTGGGAGTGGATCCCCCTGACTCAACATTGACTGTGGGGACACTGGGAGTGGATCCCCTGACACAGCACTGACTGTGGGGTCACTGGGAGTGGACCCCCCTGACTCAACACTGACTGTGGGGACACTGGGAGTGGATCCCCCTGACTCAACACTGAATATGTGGACACTGAGAGTGGATCCCCCTGACTCAACACTGAATGTGGGGACACTGGGAGTGGATCCCCTGACTCAACACTGACTGTGGGGTCACTGGGAGTGGATCCCCCTGACTCAACACTGACTGTGGAGACACTGGGAGTGGATCCCCCTGACGCAACACTGACTGTGGGGACACTGGGAGTGGATCCCCCTGACTCAACACTGACTCTGTGGACACTGGGAGTGGATCCCCCTGACTCAACGCTGACTGTGGGGACACTGGGAGTGGATCCCCCTGACTCAACACTGACTGTGGGGACACTGGGAGTGGATCCCCCTGACTCAACACTGACTGTGGGGACACTGGGAGTGGATCTCCCTGACTCAACACTGACTGTGGGGACACTGGGAGTGGATCCCCTGACTCAACACTGCCTGTGGGGACACTGGGAGTGGATCCCCCTGACTCAACTCTGACTGTGGGGACGCTGGGAGTGGATCCCTCTGACTCAACACCGGCTGTGGGGACACTAGGAGTGGATTCCCCTGACTCAACACTGACTGTGGGGACACTGGGAGTGGATCCCCCTGACTCAACACTGACTGTGGGGACACTGGGAGTGGATCCACCTGACTCAACACTGACTGTGGGGACACTGGGAGTGGATCCCCCTGACTCAACACTGACTGTGGGGACACTGGAAGTGGATCCACCTGACTCAACGCTGACTGTGGGCACACTGGGAGTGGATCTCCCTGACTCAACACTGACTGTGGGGTCACTGGGAGTGGATGCCCCCTGACTCAACTCTGACTGTGGGGAAACTGGGAGTGGATCCCCCTTACTCAACACTGACTGTGGGCACATTGGGAGTGGATCCCCTGACTCAGCACTGACTGTGGGGACACTGGGAGTGGATCTCCCTGACTCAGCACTGACTGTGGGGACACTGGGAGTGGACCCCCCTGACTCAACACTGACTGTGCGGACACTGGGAGTGGATCCCCCTGACTCAACACTGAATGTGGGGACACTGGAAGTGGATCCCCCTGACTCAGCACTGACTGTGGGGACACTGGGAGTGGATCTCCCTGACTCAACACTGACTGTAGGGACACTGGGAGTGGATCCCCCGGACTCAACACTGACTGTGGGGATACTGGGAGTGGATCCCCCTGACTCAACATGACTGTGGGGACACTGGGAGTGGATCCCCCTGACTCAACACTGACTGTGGGGACACTGGGAGTGGATCCCCCTGACTCAACACTGACTGTGGGGACACTGGGAGTGGATCCCCCTGACTCAACACTGACTGCGGGAACACTGGGAGTGGATCCCCCTGACTCAGCACTGACTGTGGGGACACTGGGAGTGGATCCCCCTGACTCAACACTGAATGTGGGGACACTGGGAGTGGATCCCCCCCTGACGCAACACTGACCGTGGGGACACTGGGAGTGGATCCCCCCTGACTCAACATCGAGTGTGGTGACAGTGGGAGTGGATCCCCCTGACTCAACACTGACTGTGGGGACACTGGGAGTGGATCCCCCTGACTCAACACTAACTGTGGGGACACTGGGAGTGGACCCCCCCTGACTCAACGCTTACTGTTGGAAACTGGGAGTGGATCCCCCTGACACAACACTGACTGTGGGGATACTGGGAGTGGATCCCCCTGACTCAACACTGACTGTGGGGACACTGGGAGTGGATCCCCCTGACTCAACACTGACTGTGGCGTCACTGGGATTGGATCTCCCTGACTCAACACTGACTTTGGGGACACTGGGAGTGGATCTCCCTGACTCAACACTGACTGTGGGGACACTGGGAGTGGATCCCCCTGACTCAACACTGACTGTGGGGACACTGGGAGTGGATCTCCCTGACTCAACACTGACTGTGGGGACACTGGGAGTGGATCCACTGACTCAACACTGACTGTGAGGACACTGGGAGTGGATCCCCCTGACTCAACACTGAATGTGGGGACACTGGGAGTGGATCCCCCTGACTCAACACTGACTGTGGGGACACTGGGAGTGGATCCCCTGACTCAACACTGACTGTGGGGACACTGGGAGTGGATCCCCCCTGACTCAACACTGACTGTGGGGACACTGGGAGTGGATCCCCCCACCCCTCGACTCAACACCGAGTGTGGTGACAGTGGGAGTGGATCCCCCTGACTCAACATTGACTGTGGGGACACTGGGAGTGGATCCCCCTGACTCAACACTGACTGTGGGGACACTGGGAGTGGACCCCCCTGATTCAACACTGACTGTGGGGACACTGGGAGTGGATCCCCTGACTCAACACTGACTGTGGGGACACTGGGAGTGGATCCCCCCGACTCAACACTGCCTGCGGGGACACTGGGAGTGGATCCCCCTGACTCAACACTACCCGTGGGGACACTGGGAGTGGATCCCCCTGACTTAACACTGACTGTGGGGACACTGGGAGTGGATCCCCCTGACTCAACGCTGACTGTGGGGAAACTGGGAGTGGATCCCCCTGACTCAACACTGACTGTGGGGACACTGGGAGTGGATCCCCCTGACTCAACAATGACAGTGGGCCACTGGGAGTGGATCCCCCTTACTCAACACTGACTGTGGGGACACTGGGAGTGGATCCCCTGACTCAGCACTGACTGTGGGGACACTGGGAGTGGATCCCCCTGACTCAACACTGACTGTGGGGACACTGGGAGTGGATCCCCCTGACTCAACGCTGACTGTGGGGACACTGGGAGTGGATCCCCTGACGCAACACTGACCGTGGGAACGCTGGGAGTGGACCCCCCCCCCCGACTCAACACCGAGTGTGGTGACAGTGGGAGTGGATCCCCCTGACTCAACACTGACTGTGGGGACACTGGGAGTGGATCCCCCTGACTCAACACTGACTGTGGGGACACTGGGAGTGGATCCCCCCTGACTCAACGCTGACTCTGGGGGACCTGGGAGTGGATCCCCTGACTCAACACTGACTGCGGGGACACTGGGAGTGGATCCCCCTGATTCAACACTGACTGTGGGGACACTGGGAGTGGATCCCCCCTGACTCAACACTGACTGTGGGCACAGTGGGAGTGGATCCCCCTGAGTCAACACTGACTGTGGGGACACTGGTAGTGGATCCCCCTGACTCAACACTGACTGTGGGGACACTGGGAGTGGATCCCCCTGACTCAACACTGACTGTGGTGTCACTGGGAGTGGATCTCCCTGACTCAACACTGACTTTGGGGACACTGGGAGTGGATCACCCTGACTCAACACTGACTGTGGGGACACTGGGAGTGGATCCCCCTGACTCAACACTGACTGTGGCGTCACTGGGAGTGGACCCCCGTGACTCAACACTGACTGTGGGGTCACTGGGAGTGGATCCCCCTGACTCAACACTGACTGTGGGGACACTGGGAGTGGATCTCCTCTGACTCAACACTGACTGTGGGGACACTGGGAGTGGATGCCCCCTGACTCAACTCTGACTGTGGGGAAACTGGGAGTGGATCCCCTCCTGACTCAACACTGACTGTGGGGACACTGGGAGTGGATCACCCTGACTCAACACTGACTGTGGGGACACGGGGAGTGGATCTCCTGACTCAACATTGACTGTGGGGACACTGGGAGTGGATCCCCCTGACTCAACACTGACTGTGGGGACACTGAGAGTGGATCCCCCCACCCCCTGACTCAACACTGGCTGTGGGGACACTGGGAGTGGATTCCCCTGACTCAACACTGACTGTGGGGACACTGGGAGTGGATCCCCCTGACTCAACACTGACTGTGGGGACACTGGGAGTGGATCCCCCTTACTCAACACTGGCTGTGGGGACACTGGGAGTGGATCCCCCTGACTCAACACTGACTGTGGGGACACTGGGAGTGGATCCCCCCCTGACGCAACGCTGACTGTGGGGACACTGGGAGTGGATCCCCCCCTGACTCAACACCGAGTGTGGTGACAGTGGGAGTGGATCCCCCTGACTCAACACTGACTGTGGGGACACTGGGAGTGGATCCCCCCTGAATCAACACTGACTGTGGGGACACTGGGAGTGGATCCCCCCTGACTCAACAATGACTGTGGGGAAACTGGGAGTGGATCCCCCTGACTCAACATTGACTGTGGGGACACTGGGAGTGGATCCCCTGACACAGCACTGACTGTGGGGTCACTGGGAGTGGACCCCCCTGACTCAACACTGACTGTGGGGACACTGGGAGTGGATCCCCCTGACTCAACACTGAATATGTGGACACTGAGAGTGGATCCCCCTGACTCAACACTGAATGTGGGGACACTGGGAGTGGATCCCCTGACTCAACACTGACTGTGGGGTCACTGGGAGTGGATCCCCCTGACTCAACACTGACTGTGGAGACACTGGGAGTGGATCCCCCTGACGCAACACTGACTGTGGGGACACTGGGAGTGGATCCCCCTGACTCAACACTGACTGTGGGGACACTGGGAGTGGATCCCCCTGACTCAACGCTGACTGTGGGGACACTGGGAGTGGATCCCCCTGACTCAACACTGACTGTGGGGACACTGGGAGTGGATCCCCCTGACTCAACACTGACTGTGGGGACACTGGGAGTGGATCTCCCTGACTCAACACTGACTGTGGGGACACTGGGAGTGGATCCCCTGACTCAACACTGCCTGTGGGGACACTGGGAGTGGATCCCCCTGACTCAACTCTGACTGTGGGGACGCTGGGAGTGGATCCCTCTGACTCAACACCGGCTGTGGGGACACTAGGAGTGGATTCCCCTGACTCAACACTGACTGTGGGGACACTGGGAGTGGATCCCCCTGACTCAACACTGACTGTGGGGACACTGGGAGTGGATCCACCTGACTCAACACTGACTGTGGGGACACTGGGAGTGGATCCCCCTGACTCAACACTGACTGTGGGGACACTGGAAGTGGATCCACCTGACTCAACGCTGACTGTGGGCACACTGGGAGTGTATCTCCCTGACTCAACACTGACTGTGGGGTCACTGGGAGTGGATGCCCCCTGACTCAACTCTGACTGTGGGGAAACTGGGAGTGGATCCCCCCTGACTCAACTCTGACTGTGGGGAAACTGGGAGTGGATCTCCCTGACTCAACACTGACTGTGGGGACACGGGGAGTGGATCTCCTGACTCAACACTGACTGTGGGGACACTGGGAGTGGATCCCCCTGACTCAACACTGAATGTGGGGACACTGGGAGTGGATCCCCCCTGACTCAACACTGACTGTGGGGACACTGGGAGTGGATTCCCCCTGACTCAACACTGACTGTGGGGACACTGGGAGTGGATCCCCCCTGACTCAACACTGACTGTGGGGACACTGGGAGTGGATCCCCCCACCCCCTGACTCAACACTGGCTGTGGGGACACTGGGAGTGGATTCCCCTGACACAACACTGACTGTGGGGACACTGGGAGTGGATCCCCTCACTCAACACTGACTGTGGGGACACTGGGAGTGGATCCCCCTTACTCAACACTGGCTGTGGGGACACTGGGAGTGGATCCCCCTGACTCAACACTGACTGTGGGGACACTGGGAGTGGATCCCCCCTGACGCAACACTGACTGTGGGGACACTGGGAGTGGATCCCCCCCTGACTCAACACCGAATGTGGTGACAGTGGGAGTGGATCCCCCTGACTCAACACTGACTGTGGGGACACTGGGAGTGGATCCCCCCTGACTCAACACTGACTGTGGGGACACTGGGAGTGGATCCCCCCTGACTCAACACTGACTGTGGGGAAACTGGGAGTGGATCCCCCTGACTCAACACTGACTGTGGGGACACTGGGTGTGGATCTCCCTGACTCAACACTGACTGTGGGGTCACTGGGAGTGGACCCCCCTGACTCAACGCTGACTGTGGGGACACTGGGAGTGGATCCCCCTGACTCAACACTGACTGTGGGGACACTGGGAGTGGATCCCCCTGACTCACCGCTGACTGTGGGGACACTGGGGGTGGATCCCCTGACTCAACATTGACTGTGGGGACACTGGGAGTGGATCCACCTAACTCAACGCTGACTGTGGGGACACTGGGAGTGGATCCCCCTGACTCAACACTGACTGTGGGGACACTGGGAGTGGATCCCCCTGACTCAACACTGACTGTGGGGACACTGGGAGTGGATCCCCCTGACTCAACACTGACTGTGGGGACACTGGGAGTGGATCCCCCTGACTCAACACTGACTGTGGGAACACTGGGAGTGGATCCCTCTGACTTAACACTGACTGTGGGGTCTCTGGGAGTGGAGCCCCCTGACTCAACACTGACTGTGGGGTCTCTGGGAGTGGATCCCCCTGACTCAACACTGACCGTGGGGACACTGGGAGTGGATCCCCCCTGACTCAACATTGCCTGTGGGGACACTGGGAGTGGATCCCCCTGACTCAACACTGACTGTGGGGACACTGGGAGTGGATCCCCCTGACTCAACACTGACTGTGGAGACACTGGGAGTGGATCCCCCTGACGCAACACTGACTGTGGGGACACTGGGAGTGGATCCCCCTGACTCAACACTGACTCTGTGGACACTGGGAGTGGATCCCCCCTGACTCAACGCTGACTGTGGGGACACTGGGAGTGGATCCCCCTGACTCAACACTGACTGTGGGGACGCTGGGAGTGGATCCCTCTGACTCAACACCGGCTGTGGGGACACAAGGAGTGGATCCCCTGACACAGCACTGACTGTGGGGTCACTGGGAGTGGACCCCCCTGACTCAACACTGACTGTGGGGACACTGGGAGTGGATCCCCCTGACTCAACACTGACTGTGGGGACACTGGGAGTGGATCCCCTGACACAGCACTGACTGTGGGGTCACTGGGAGTGGACCCCCCTGACTCAACACTGACTGTGGGGACACTGGGAGTGGATCCCCCTGACTCAACACTGAATATGTGGACACTGAGAGTGGATCCCCCTGACGCAACACTGACTGTGGGGACACTGGGAGTGGATCCCCCTGACTCAACACTGACTCTGTGGACACTGGGAGTGGATCCCCCCTGACTCAACGCTGACTGTGGGGACACTGGGAGTGGATCCCCCTGACTCAACACTGACTGTGGGGACGCTGGGAGTGGATCCCTCTGACTCAACACCGGCTGTGGGGACACTAGGAGTGGATCCCCTGACACAGCACTGACTGTGGGGTCACTGGGAGTGGACCCCCCTGACTCAACACTGACTGTGGGGACACTGGGAGTGGATCCCTCTGACTCAACACCGGCTGTGGGGACACTAGGAGTGGATCCCCTGACACAGCACTGACTGTGGGGTCACTGGGAGTGGACCCCCCTGACTCAACACTGACTGTGGGGACACTGGGAGTGGATCCCCCTGACTCAACACTGAATATGTGGACACTGAGAGTGGATCCCCCTGACTCAACACTGACTGTGGGGACACTGGGAGTGGATCCCCCTGACTCAACACTGACACTGTGGACACTGGGAGTGGATCCCCCTGACTCAACGCTGACTGTGGGGACACTGGGAGTGGATCCCCCTGACTCAACACTGACTGTGGGGACACTGGGAGTGGATCCCCCTGACTCAACACTGACTGTGGGGACACTGGGAGTGGATCTCCCTGACTCAACACTGACTGTGGGGACACTCGGAGTGGATCCCCTGACTCAACACTGCCTGTGGGGACACTGGGAGTGGATCCCCCTGACTCAACTCTGACTGTGGGGACGCTGGGAGTGGATCCCTCTGACTCAACACCGGCTGTGGGGACACTAGGAGTGGATTCCCCTGACTCAACACTGACTGTGGGGACACTGGGAGTGGATCCCCCTGACTCAACACTGACTGTGGCGACACTGGGAGTGGATCCACCTGACTCAACACTGACTGTGGGGACACTGGGAGTGGATCCCCCTGACTCAACACTGACTGTGGGGACACTGGAAGTGGATCCACCTGACTCAACGCTGACTGTGGGCACACTGGGAGTGGATCTCCCTGACTCAACACTGACTGTGGGGTCACTGGGAGTGGATGCCCCCTGACTCAACTCTGACTGTGGGGAAACTGGGAGTGGATCCCCCCTGACTCAACTCTGACTGTGGGGAAACTGGGAGTGGATCTCCCTGACTCAACACTGACTGTGGGGACACGGGGAGTGGATCTCCTGACTCAACACTGACTGTGGGGACACTGGGAGTGGATCCCCCTGACTCAACACTGAATGTGGGGACACTGGGAGTGGATCCCCCCTGACTCAACACTGACTGTGGGGACACTGGGAGTGGATTCCCCCTGACTCAACACTGAATGTGGGGACACTGGGAGTGGATCCCCCCTGACTCAACACTGACTGTGGGGACACTGGGAGTGGATCCCCCCACCCCCTGACTCAACACTGGCTGTGGGGACACTGGGAGTGGATTCCCCTGACTCAACACTGACTGTGGGGACACTGGGAGTGGATCCCCCTGACTCAACACTGACTGTGGGGACACTGGGAGTGGATCCCCCTTACTCAACACTGGCTGTGGGGACACTGGGAGTGGATCCCCCTGACTCAACACTGACTGTGGGGACACTGGGAGTGGATCCCCCCTGAAGCAACGCTGACTGTGGGGACACTGGGAGTGGATCCCCCCTGACTCAACACCGAGTGTGGTGACAGTGGGAGTGGATCCCCCTGACTCAACACTGACTGTGGGGACACTGGGAGTGGATCCCCCCTGACTCAACACTGACTGTGGGGACACTGGGAGTGGATCCCCCCTGACTCAACACTGACTGTGGGGAAACTGGGAGTGGATCCCCCTGACTCAACACTGACTGTGGGGACACTGGGAGTGGATCTCCCTGACTCAACACTGACTGTGGGGCACTGGGAGTGGACCCCCCTGACTCAACACTGACTGTGGGGACACTGGGAGTGGATCCCCCTGACTCAACACTGACTGTGGGGACACTGGGAGTGGATCCCCCTGACTCACCGCTGACTGTGGGGACACTGGGGGTGGATCCCCCTGACTCAACATTGACTGTGGGGACACTGGGAGTGGATCCACCTGACTCAACGCTGACTGTGGGGACACTGGGAGTGGATCCCCCTGACTCAACACTGACTGTGGGGACACTGGGAGTGGATCCCCCTGACTCAACACTGACTGTGGGGACACTGGGAGTGGATCCCCCTGACTCAACACTGACTGTGGGGATACTGGGAGTGGATCCCCCTGACTCAACACTGACTGTGGGGACACTGGGAGTGGATCCCTCTGACTTAACACTGACTGTGGGGACACTGGGAGTTGATCCCCCTGACTCAACACTGACTGTGGGGACACTGGGAGTGGATCTCCCTGACTCAACACTGACTGTGGGGACACTGGGAGTGGATCCCCCTGACTCAACACTGACTGTGGGGATACTGGGAGTGGATCCCCCTGACTCAACACTGACTGTGGGGACACTGGGAGTGTATCCCTCTGACTTAACACTGACTGTGGGGTCTCTGGGAGTGGAGCCCCCTGACTCAACACTGACTGTGGGGTCTCTGGGAGTGGATCCCCCTGACTCAACACTGACCGTGGGGACACTGGGAGTGGATCCCCCCTGACTCAACATTGCCTGTGGGGACACTGGGAGTGGATCCCCCTGACTCAACACTGACTGTGGGGACACTGGGAGTGGATCCCCCTGACTCAACACTGACTGTGGAGACACTGGGAGTGGATCCCCCTGACGCAACACTGACTGTGGGGACACTGGGAGTGGATCCCCCTGACTCAACACTGACTCTGTGGACACTGGGAGTGGATCCCCCCTGACTCAACGCTGACTGTGGGGACACTGGGAGTGGATCCCCCTGACTCAACACTGACTGTGGGGACACTGGGAGTGGATCCCCCTGACTCAACACTGACTGTGGGGACACTGGGAGTGGATCTCCCTGACTCAACACTGACTGTGGGGACACTGGGAGTGGATCCCCTGACTCAACACTGCCTGTGGGGACACTGTGAGTGGATCCCCCTGACTCAACTCTGACTGTGGGGACGCTGGGAGTGGATCCCTCTGACTCAACACCGGCTGTGGGGACACTGGGAGTGGATTCCCCTGACTCAACACTGACTGTGGGGACACTGGGAGTGGATCCCCCTGACTCAACACTGACTGTGGGGACACTGGGAGTGGATCCACCTGACTCAACACTGACTGTGGGGACACTGGGAGTGGATCCCCCTGACTCAACACTGACTGTGGGGACACTGGAAGTGGATCCACCTGACTCAACGCTGACTGTGGGCACACTGGGAGTGGATCTCCCTGACTCAACACTGACTGTGGGGTCACTGGGAGTGGATGCCCCCTGACTCAACTCTGACTGTGGGGAAACTGGGAGTGGATCCCCCCTGACTCAACTCTGACTGTGGGGAAACTGGGAGTGGATCCCCCTGACTCAACACTGACTGTGGGGACACTGGGAGTGGATCCCCCCTGACTCAACACTGACTGTGGCGTCACTGGGAGTGGATCTCCCTGACTCAACACTTACTGTGGGGACACTGGGAGTGGATCGCCCTGACTCAACACTGACTGTGGGGACACTGTGAGTGGATCCCCGTGACTCAACGCTGACTGTGGGGACATTGGGAGTGGATCCCCCTGACTCAACACTGACTGTGGGGACACTGGGAGTGGATCCCCCAGACTCAACACTGACTGTGGGGACACTGGGAGTGGAACTCCCTGACTCAACACTGACTGTGGGGACACTGGGAGTGGATCCCCCTTACTCAACGCTGACTGTGGGGACACTGGGAGTGGATCCCCTGACTCAACATTGACTGTGGGGACACTGGGAGTGGATCCCCCTGACTCAACACTGACTGTGGGGACACTGGGAGTGGATCCCCCTGACTCAACACTGACTGTGGGGACACTGGGAGTGGATCTCCCTGACTCAACACTGACTGTGGGGACACTGGGAGTGGATCCCCTGACACAACACTGACTGTGAGGACACTGGGAGTGGATCCCCCTGACTCAACACTGAATGTGGGGACACTGGGAGTGGATCCCACTGACTCAACACTGACTGTGGGGACACTGGGAGTGGATCCCCTGACTCAACACTGACTGTGGGGACACTGGGAGTGGATCCCCCCTGACTCAACACTGACTGTGGGGACACTGGGAGTGGATCCCCCCACCCCTCGACTCAACACCGAGTGTGGTGACAGTGGGAGTGGATCCCCCTGACTCAACATTGACTGTGGGGACACTGGGAGTGGATCCCCCTGACTCAACACTGACTGTGGGGACACTGGGAGTGGATCCCCTGACTCAACACTGACTGTGGGGACACTGGGAGTGGATCCCCCCGACTCAACACTGCCTGTGGGGACACTGGGAGTGGATCCCCCTGACTCAACACTGCCCGTGGGGACACTGGGAGTGGATCCCCCTGACTTAACACTGACTGTGGGGACACTGGGAGTGGATCCCCCTGACTCAACGCTGACTGTGGGGGAAACTGGGAGTGGATCCCCCTGACTCAACACTGACTGTGGAGACACTGGGAGTGGATCCCCCTGACTCAACAATGACAGTGGGCCACTGGGAGTGGATCCCCCTTACTCAACACTGACTGTGGGGACACTGGGAGTGGATCCCCTGACTCAGCACTGACTGTGGGGACACTGGGAGTGGATTCCCCTGACTCAACACTGACTGTGGGGACACTGGGAGTGGATCCTCCTGACTCAACACTGAATATGTGGACACTGAGAGTGGATCCCCCTGACTCAACACTGAATGTGGGGACACTGGGAGTGGATCCCCTGACTCAACACTGACTGTGGGGTCACTGGGAGTGGATCCCCCTGACTCAACACTGACTGTGGAGACACTGGGAGTGGATCCCCCTGACGCAACACTGACTGTGGGGACACTGGGAGTGGATCCCCCTGACTCAACACTGACTCTGTGGACACTGGGAGTGGATCCCCCTGACTCAACGCTGACTGTGGGGACACTGGGAGTGGATCCCCCTGACTCAACACTGACTGTGGGGACACTGGGAGTGGATCCCCCTGACTCAACACTGACTGTGGGGACACTGGGAGTGGATCTCCCTGACTCAACACTGACTGTGGGGACACTGGGAGTGGATCCACTGACTCAACACTGCGTGTGGGGACACTGGGAGTGGATCCCCCTGACTCAACTCTGACTGTGGGGACACTGGGAGTGGATCCCCCCTGACTCAACACTGACTGTGGGGACACTGGGAGTGGATCCCCCTGACTCAACACTGAATGTGGGGACACTGGGAGTGGATCCCCTGACTCAACACTGACTGTGGGGTCACTGGGAGTGGATCCCCCTGACTCAACACTGACTGTGGAGACACTGGGAGTGGATCCCCCTGACGCAACACTGACTGTGGGGACACTGGGAGTGGATCCCCCTGACTCAACACTGACTCTGTGGACACTGGGAGTGGATCCCCCTGACTCAACGCTGACTGTGGGGACACTGGGAGTGGATCCCCCTGACTCAACACTGACTGTGGGGACACTGGGAGTGGATCCCCCTGACTCAACACTGACTGTGGGGACACTGGGAGTGGATCTCCCTGACTCAACACTGACTGTGGGGACACTGGGAGTGGATCCACTGACTCAACACTGCGTGTGGGGACACTGGGAGTGGATCCCCCTGACTCAACTCTGACTGTGGGGACACTGGGAGTGGATCCCCCCTGACTCAACACTGACTGTGGGGACACTGGGAGTGGATCCCCCTGACTCAACACTGACTGTGGGGACACTGGGAGTGGATCTCCCTGACTCAACACTGACTGTGGGGACACTGGGAGTGGATCCACTGACTCAACACTGCGTGTGGGGACACTGGGAGTGGATCCCCCTGACTCAACTCTGACTGTGGGGACACTGGGAGTGGATCCCCCCTGACTCAACACTGACTGTGGGGACACTGGGAGTGGATTTACCTGACTCAACACTGACTGTGGGGACACTGGGAGTGGACCCCCTGACTCAACACTGACTGTGGGGACACTGGGAGTGGATCCCCCCACCCCCTGACTCAACACTGGCTGTGGGGACACTGGGAGTGGATTCCCCTGACTCAACACTGACTGTGGGGACACTGGGAGTGGATCCCCCTGACTCAACACTGACTGTGGGGACACTGGGAGTGGATCCCCCTTACTCAACACTGGCTGTGGGGAAACTGGGAGTGGATCCCCCTGACTCAACACTGACTGTGGGGACACTGTGAGTGGATCCCCCCTGACGCAACGCTGACTGTGGGGACACTGGGAGTGGATCCCCCCCCTGACTCAACACCGAGTGTGGTGACAGTGGGAGTGGATCCCCCTGACTCAACACTGACTGTGGGGAAACTGGGAGTGGATCCCCCTGACTCAACACTGACTGTGGGGACACTGGGAGTGGATCTCCCTGACTCAACACTGACTGTGGGGTCACTGGGAGTGGACCCCCCTGACTCAACACTGACTGTGGGGACACTGGGAGTGGATCCCCCTGACTCAACACTGACTGTGGGGACACTGGGAGTGGATCCCCCTGACTCACCGCTGACTGTGGGGACACTGGGGGTGGATCCCCCTGACTCAACATTGACTGTGGGGACACTGGGAGTGGATCTACCCCTGACACAACACTGACTGTGGGGACACTGGGAGTGGATCCCCCTGACTCAACACTGACTGTGGGGACACTGGGAGAGGATCCCCCTGACTCAACACTGACTGTGGGGACACTGGGAGTGGATCCCCCTGACTCAACACTGACTGTGGGGACACTGGGAGTGGATCCCCCTGACTCAACACTGACTGTGGGGACACTGGGAGTGGATCCCTCTGACTTAACACTGACTGTGGGGTCTCTGGGAGTGGAGCCCCCTGACTCAACACTGACTGTGGGGTCTCTGGGAGTGGAACCCCATGACTCAACACTGACCGTGGCGACACAGGGAGTGGATCCCCCCTGACTCAACATTGCCTGTGGGGACACTGGGAGTGGATCCCCCTGACTCAACACTGACTGTGGGGACACTGGGAGTGGATCCCCCTGACTCAACACTGACTGTGGAGAAACTGGGAGTGGATCCCCCTGACGCAACACTGACTGTGGGGACACTGGGAGTGGATCCCCCTGACTCAACACTGACTCTGTGGACACTGGGAGTGGATCCCCCTGACTCAACGCTGACTGTGGGGACACTGGGAGTGGATCCCCCTGACTCAACACTGACTGTGGGGACACTGGGAGTGGATCGCCCTGACTCAACACTGAATGTGGGGACACTGGGAGTGGATCTCCCTGACTCAACACTGACTGTGGGGACACTGGGAGTGGATCCCCTGACTCAACACTGCCTGTGGGGACACTGGGAGTGGATCCCCCTGACTCAACTCTGACTGTGGGGACGCTGGGAGTGGATCCCTCTGACTCAACACCGGCTGTGGGGACACTGGGAGTGGATTCCCCTGACTCAACACTGACTGTGGGGACACTGGGAGTGGATCCCTCTGACTTAACACTGACTGTGGGGTCTCTGGGAGTGGAGCCCCCTGACTCAACACTGACTGTGGGGTCTCTGGGAGTGGAACCCCATGACTCAACACTGACCGTGGGGACACTGGGAGTGGATCCCCCCTGACTCAACATTGCCTGTGGGGACACTGGGAGTGGATCGCCCTGACTCAACACTGACTGTGGGGACACTGGGAGTGGATCCCCCTGACTCAACACTGACTGTGGAGAAACTGGGAGTGGATCCCCCTGACGCAACACTGACTGTGGGGACACTGGGAGTGGATCCCCCTGACTCAACACTGACTCTGTGGACACTGGGAGTGGATCCCCCTGACTCAACGCTGACTGTGGGGACACTGGGAGTGGATCCCCCTGACTCAACACTGACTGTGGGGACACTGGGAGTGGATCGCCCTGACTCAACACTGAATGTGGGGACACTGGGAGTGGATCTCCCTGACTCAACACTGACTGTGGGGACACTGGGAGTGGATCCCCTGACTCAACACTGCCTGTGGGGACACTGGGAGTGGATCCCCCTGACTCAACTCTGACTGTGGGGACGCTGGGAGTGGATCCCTCTGACTCAACACCGGCTGTGGGGACACTGGGAGTGGATTCCCCTGACTCAACACTGACTGTGGGGACACTGGGACTGGATCCCCCTGACTCAACACTGACTGTGGGGACACTGGGAGTGGATCCACCTGACTCAACACTGACTGTGGGGACACTGGGAGTGGATCCCCCTGACTCAACACTGACTGTGGGGACACTGGAAGTGGATCCACCTGACTCAACGCTGACTGTGGGCACACTGGGAGTGGATCTCCCTGACTCAACACTGACTGTGGGGTCACTGGGAGTGGATGCCCCCTGACTCAACTCTGACTGTGGGGAAACTGGGAGTGGATCCCCCCTGACTCAACTCTGACTGTGGGGAAACTGGGAGTGGATCCCCCTGACTCAACACTGACTGTGGGGACACTGGGAGTGGATCCCCCCTGACTCAACACTGACTGTGGCGTCACTGGGAGTGGATCTCCCTGACTCAACACTTACTGTGGGGACACTGGGAGTGGATCCCCCTGACTCAACACTGACTGTGGGGACACTGTGAGTGGATCCCCGTGACTCAACGCTGACTGTGGGGACATTGGGAGTGGATCCCCCTGACTCAACACTGACTGTGGGGACACTGGGAGTGGATCCCCCAGACTCAACACTGACTGTGGGGACACTGGGAGTGGATCTCCCTGACTCAACACTGACTGTGGGGACACTGGGAGTGGATCCCCCTTACTCAACGCTGACTGTGGGGACACTGGGAGTGGATCCCCTGACTCAACATTGACTGTGGGGACACTGGGAGTGGATCCCCCTGACTCAACACTGACTGTGGGGACACTGGGAGTGGATCCCCCTGACTCAACACTGAATGTGGGGACACTGGGAGTGGATCCCACTGACTCAACACTGACTGTGGGGACACTGGGAGTGGATCCCCTGACTCAACACTGACTGTGGGGACACTGGGAGTGGATCCCCCCTGACTCAACACTGACTGTGGGGACACTGGGAGAGGATCCACCCACCCCTCGACTCAACACCGAGTGTGGTGACAGTGGGAGTGGATCCCCCTGACTCAACATTGACTGTGGGGACACTGGGAGTGGATCCCCCTGACTCAACACTGACTGTGGGGACACTGGGAGTGGACCCCCCTGATTCAACACTGACTGTGGGGACACTGCGAGTGGATCCCATGACTCAACACTGACTGTGGGGACACTGGGAGTGGATCCCCCCGACTCAACACTGCCTGTGGGGACACTGGGAGTGGATCCCCCTGACTCAACACTGCCCGTGGGGACACTGGGAGTGGATCCCCCTGACTTAACACTGACTGTGGGGACACTGGGAGTGGATCCCCCTGACTCAACGCTGACTGTGGGGAAACTGGGAGTGGTCCCCCTGACTCAACACTGACTGTGGGGACACTGGGAGTGGATCCCCCTGACTCAACAATGACAGTGGGCCACTGGGAGTGGATCCCCCTTACTCAACACTGACTGTGGGGACACTGGGAGTGGATCCCCTGACTCAGCACTGACTGTGGGGACACTGGGAGTGGATTCCCCTGACTCAACACTGACTGTGGGGACACTGGGAGTGGATCCCCCTGACTCAACACTGAATATGTGGACACTGAGAGTGGATCCCCCTGACTCAACACTGAATGTGGGGACACTGGGAGTGGATCCCCTGACTCAACACTGACTGTGGGGTCACTGGGAGTGGATCCCCCTGACTCAACACTGACTGTGGAGACACAGGGAGTGGATCCCCCTGACGCAACACTGACTGTGGGGACACTGGGAGTGGATCCCCCTGACTCAACACTGACTCTGTGGACACTGGGAGTGGATCCCCCTGACTCAACGCTGACTGTGGGGACACTGGGAGTGGATCCCCCTGACTCAACACTGACTGTGGGGACACTGGGAGTGGATCCCCCTGACTCAACACTGACTGTGGGGACACTGGGAGTGGATCTCCCTGACTCAACACTGACTGTGGGGACACTGGGAGTGGATCCCCTGACTCAACACTGCCTGTGGGGACACTGGGAGTGGATCCCCCTGACTCAACTCTGACTGTGGGGACGCTGGGAGTGGATCCCTCTGACTCAACACCGGCTGTGGGGACACTGGGAGTGGATTCCCCTGACTCAACACTGACTGTGGGGACACTGGGAGTGGATCCCCCTGACTCAACACTGACTGTGGGGACACTGGGAGTGGATCCACCTGACTCAACACTGACAGTGGGGACACTGGGAGTGGATCCCCCTGACTCAACACTGACTGTGGGGACACTGGAAGTGGATCCACCTGACTCAACGCTGACTGTGGGCACACTGGGAGTGGATCTCCCTGACTCAACACTGACTGTGGGGTCACTGGGAGTGGATGCCCCCTGACTCAACTCTGACTGTGGGGAAACTGGGAGTGGATCCCCCCTGACTCAACTCTGATTGTGGGGAAACTGGGAGTGGATCCCCCTGACTCAACACTGACTGTGGGGACACTGGGAGTGGATCCCCCCCTGACTCAACACTGACTGTGGCGTCACTGGGAGTGGATCTCCCTGACTCAACACTTACTGTGGGGACACTGGGAGTGGATCCCCTGACTCAACACTGACTGTGGGGACACTGTGAGTGGATCCCCGTGACTCAACGCTGACTGTGGGGACATTGGGAGTGGATCCCCCTGACTCAACACTGACTGTGGGGACACTGGGAGTGGATCCCCCAGACTCAACACTGTCTGTGGGGACACTGGGAGTGGATCTCCCTGACTCAACACTGACTGTGGGGACACGGGGAGTGGATCTCCTGACTCAACACTGACTGTGGGGACACTGGGAGTGGATCCCCCTGACTCAACACTGAATGTGGGGACACTGGGAGTGGATCCCCCCTGACTCAACACTGACTGTGGGGACACTGGGAATGGATTCCCCCTGACTCAACACTGACTGTGGGGACACTGGGAGTGGATCTCCCTGACTCAACACTGACTGTGGGGACACTGGGAGTGGATCCCCCTTACTCAACGCTGACTGTGGGGACACTGGGAGTGGATCCCCTGACTCAACATTGACTGTGGGGACACTGGGAGTGGATCCCCCTGACTCAACACTGACTGTGGGGACACTGGGAGTGGATCCCCCTGACTCAACACTGACTGTGGGGACACTGGGAGTGGATCTCCCTGACTCAACACTGACTGTGGGGACACTGGGAGTGGATCCCCTGACACAACACTGACTGTGAGGACACTGGGAGTGGATCCCCCTGACTCAACACTGAATGTGGGGACACTGGGAGTGGATCCCACTGACTCAACACTGACTGTGGGGACACTGGGAGTGGATCCCCTGACTCAACACTGACTGTGGGGACACTGGGAGTGGATCCCCCCTGACTCAACACTGACTGTGGGGACACTGGGAGTGGATCCCCCCACCCCTCGACTCAACACCGAGTGTGGTGACAGTGGGAGTGGATCCCCCTGACTCAACATTGACTGTGGGGACACTGGGAGTGGATCCCCCTGACTCAACACTGACTGTGGGGACACTGGGAGTGGATCCCCTGACTCAACACTGACTGTGGGGACACTGGGAGTGGATCCCCCGACTCAACACTGCCTGTGGGGACACTGGGAGTGGATCCCCCTGACTCAACACTGCCCGTGGGGACACTGGGAGTGGATCCCCCTGACTTAACACTGACTGTGGGGACACTGGGAGTGGATCCCCCTGACTCAACGCTGACTGTGGGGGAAACTGGGAGTGGATCCCCCTGACTCAACACTGACTGTGGGGACACTGGGAGTGGATCCCCCTGACTCAACAATGACAGTGGGCCACTGGGAGTGGATCCCCCTTACTCAACACTGACTGTGGGGACACTGGGAGTGGATCCCCTGACTCAGCACTGACTGTGGGGACACTGGGATTGGATTCCCCTGACTCAACACTGACTGTGGGGACACTGGGAGTGGATCCCCCTGACTCAACACTGAATATGTGGACACTGAGAGTGGATCCCCCTGACTCAACACTGAATGTGGGGACACTGGGAGTGGATCCCCTGACTCAACACTGACTGTGGGGTCACTGGGAGTGGATCCCCCTGACTCAACACTGACTGTGGAGACACTGGGAGTGGATCCCCCTGACGCAACACTGACTGTGGGGACACTGGGAGTGGATCCCCCTGACTCAACACTGACTCTGTGGACACTGGGAGTGGATCCCCCTGACTCAACGTTGACTGTGGGGACACTGGGAGTGGATCCCCCTGACTCAACACTGACTGTGGGGACACTGGGAGTGGATCCCCCTGACTCAACACTGACTGTGGGGACACTGGGAGTGGATCTCCCTGACTCAACACTGACTGTGGGGACACTGGGAGTGGATCCACTGACTCAACACTGCGTGTGGGGACACTGGGAGTGGATCCCCCTGACTCAACTCTGACTGTGGGGACACTGGGAGTGGATCCCCCCTGACTCAACACTGACTGTGGGGACACTGGGAGTGGATTTACCTGACTCAACACTGACTGTGGGGACACTGGGAGTGGACCCCCCTGACTCAACACTGACTGTGGGGACACTGGGAGTGGATCCCCCCACCCCCTGACTCAACACTGGCTGTGGGGACACTGGGAGTGGATTCCCCTGACTCAACACTGACTGTGGGGACACTGGGAGTGGATCCCCCTGACTCAACACTGACTGTGGGGACACTGGGAGTGGATCCCCCTTACTCAACACTGGCTGTGGGGACACTGGGAGTGGATCCCCCTGACTCAACACTGACTGTGGGGACACTGTGAGTGGATCCCCCCTGACGCAACGCTGACTGTGGGGACACTGGGAGTGGATCCCCCCCCCCTGACTCAACACCGAGTGTGGTGACAGTGGGAGTGGATCCCCCTGACTCAACACTGACTGTGGGGAAACTGGGAGTGGATCCCCCTGACTCAACACTGACTGTGGGGACACTGGGAGTGGATCTCCCTGACTCAACACTGACTGTGGGGTCACTGGGAGTGGACCCCCCTGACTCAACACTGACTGTGGGGACACTGGGAGTGGATCCCCCTGACTCAACACTGACTGTGGGGACACTGGGAGTGGATCCCTCTGACTCACCGCTGACTGTGGGGACACTGGGGGTGGATCCCCCTGACTCAACATTGACTGTGGGGACACTGGGAGTGGATCTACCCCTGACACAACACTGACTGTGGGGACACTGGGAGTGGATCCCCCTGACTCAAGACTGACTGTGGGGACACTGGGAGAGGATCCCCCTGACTCAACACTGACTGTGGGGACACTGGGAGTGGATCCCCCTGACTCAACACTGACTGTGGGGACACTGGGAGTGGATCCCCCTGACTCAACACTGACTGTGGGGACACTGGGAGTGGATCCCTCTGACTTAACACTGACTGTGGGGTCTCTGGGAGTGGAGCCCCCTGACTCAACACTGACTGTGGGGTCTCTGGGAGTGGAACCCCATGACTCAACACTGACCGTGGGGACACTGGGAGTGGATCCCCCCTGACTCAACATTGCCTGTGGGGACACTGGGAGTGGATCCCCCTGACTCAACACTGACTGTGGGGACACTGGGAGTGGATCCCCCTGACTCAACACTGACTGTGGAGAAACTGGGAGTGGATCCCCCTGACGCAACACTGACTGTGGGGACACTGGGAGTGGATCCCCCTGACTCAACACTGACTCTGTGGACACTGGGAGTGGATCCCCCTGACTCAACGCTGACTGTGGGGACACTGGGAGTGGATCCCCCTGACTCAACACTGACTGTGGGGACACTGGGAGTGGATCCCCCTGACTCAACACTGACTGTGGGGACACTGGGAGTGGATCTCCCTGACTCAACACTGACTGTGGGGACACTGGGAGTGGATCCCCTGACTCAACACTGCCTGTGGGGACACTGGGAGTGGGTCCCCCTGACTCAACTCTGACTGTGGGGACGCTGGGAGTGGATCCCTCTGACTCAACACCGGCTGTGGGGACACTGGGAGTGGATTCCCCTGACTCAACACTGACTGTGGGGACACTGGGACTGGATCCCCCTGACTCAACACTGACTGTGGGGACACTGGGAGTGGATCCACCTGACTCAACACTGACTGTGGGGACACTGGGAGTGGATCCCCCTGACTCAACACTGACTGTGGGGACACTGGAAGTGGATCCACCTGACTCAACGCTGACTGTGGGCACACTGGGAGTGGATCTCCCTGACTCAACACTGACTGTGGGGTCACTGGGAGTGGATGCCCCCTGACTCAACTCTGACTGTGGGGAAACTGGGAGTGGATCCCCCCTGACTCAACTCTGACTGTGGGGAAACTGGGAGTGGATCCCCCTGACTCAACACTGACTGTGGGGACACTGGGAGTGGATCCCCCTGACTCAACACTGACTGTGGCGTCACTGGGAGTGGATCTCCCTGACTCAACACTTACTGTGGGGACACTGGGAGTGGATCCCCCTGACTCAACACTGACTGTGGGGACACTGTGAGTGGATCCCCGTGACTCAACGCTGACTGTGGGGACATTGGGAGTGGATCCCCCTGACTCAACACTGACTGTGGGGACACTGGGAGTGGATCCCCCAGACTCAACACTGACTGTGGGGACACTGGGAGTGGATCTCCCTGACTCAACACTGACTGTGGGGACACTGGGAGTGGATCCCCCTTACTCAACGCTGACTGTGGGGACACTGGGAGTGGATCCCCTGACTCAACATTGACTGTGGGGACACTGGGAGTGGATCCCCCTGACTCAACACTGACTGTGGGGACACTGGGAGTGGATCCCCCTGACTCAACCCTGACTGTGGGGACACTGGGAGTGGATCTCCCTGACTCAACACTGACTGTGGGGACACTGGGAGTGGATCCCCTGACTCAACGCTGACTGTGAGGACACTGGGAGTGGATCCCCCTGACTCAACACTGAATGTGGGGACACTGGGAGTGGATCCCACTGACTCAACACTGACTGTGGGGACACTGGGAGTGGATCCCCTGACTCAACACTGACTGTGGGGACACTGGGAGTGGATCCCCCCTGACTCAACACTGACTGTGGGGACACTGGGAGTGGATCCCCCCACCCCTCGACTCAACACCGAGTGTGGTCACAGTGGGAGTGGATCCCCCTGACTCAACATTGACTGTGGTGACACTGGGAGTGGATCCCCCTGACTCAACACTGACTGTGGGGACACTGGGAGTGGACCCCCCTGATTCAACACTGACTGTGGGGACACTGCGAGTGGATCCCATGACTCAACACTGACTGTGGGGACACTGGGAGTGGATCCCCCCGACTCAACACTGCCTGTGGGGACACTGGGAGTGGATCCCCCTGACTCAACACTGCCCGTGGGGACACTGGGAGTGGATCCCCCTGACTTAACACTGACTGTGGGGACACTGGGAGTGGATCCCCCTGACTCAACGCTGACTGTGGGGAAACTGGGAGTGGTCCCCCTGACTCAACACTGACTGTGGGGACACTGGGAGTGGATCCCCCTGACTCAACAATGACAGTGGGCCACTGGGAGTGGATCCCCCTTACTCAACACTGACTGTGGGGACACTGGGAGTGGACCCCCTGACTCAGCACTGACTGTGGGGACACTGGGAGTGGATTCCCCTGACTCAACACTGACTGTGGAGACACTGGGAGTGGATCCCCCTGACTCAACACTGAATACGTGGACACTGAGAGTGGATCCCCCTGACTCAACACTGAATGTGGGGACACTGGGAGTGGATCCCCTGACTCAACACTGACTGTGGGGTCACTGGGAGTGGATCCCCCTGACTCAACACTGACTGTGGAGACACAGGGAGTGGATCCCCCTGACGCAACACTGACTGTGGGGACACTGGGAGTGGATCCCCCTGACTCAACACTGACTCTGTGGACACTGGGAGTGGATCCCCCTGACTCAACGCTGACTGTGGGGACACTGGGAGTGGATCCCCCTGACTCAACACTGACTGTGGGGACACTGGGAGTGGATCCCCCTGACTCAACACTGACTGTGGGGACACTGGGAGTGGATCTCCCTGACTCAACACTGACTGTGGGGACACTGGGAGTGGATCCCCTGACTCAACACTGCCTGTGGGGACACTGGGAGTGGATCCCCCTGACTCAACTCTGACTGTGGGGACGCTGGGAGTGGATCCCTCTGACTCAACATCGGCTGTGGGGACACTGGGAGTGGATTCCCCTGACTCAACACTGACTGTGGGGACACTGGGAGTGGATCCCCCTGACTCAACACTGACTGTGGGGACACTGGGAGTGGATCCACCTGACTCAACACTGACTGTGGGGACACTGGGAGTGGATCCCCCTGACTCAACACTGACTGTGGGGACACTGGAAGTGGATCCACCTGACTCAACGCTGACTGTGGGCACACTGGGAGTGGATCTCCCTGACTCAACACTGACTGTGGGGTCACTGGGAGTGGATGCCCCCTGACTCAACTCTGACTGTGGGGAAACTGGGAGTGGATCCCCCCTGACTCAACTCTGACTGTGGGGAAACTGGGAGTGGATCCCCCTGACTCAACACTGACTGTGGGGACACTGGGAGTGGATCCCCCCTGACTCAACACTGACTGTGGCGTCACTGGGAGTGGATCTCCCTGACTCAACACTTACTGTGGGGACACTTGGAGTGGATCCCCTGACTCAACACTGACTGTGGGGACACTGTGAGTGGATCCCCGTGACTCAACGCTGACTGTGGGGACATTGGGAGTGGATCCCCCTGACTCAACACTGACTGTGGGGACACTGGGAGTGGATCCCCCAGACTCAACACTGACTGTGGGGACACTGGGAGTGGATCTCCCTGACTCAACACTGACTGTGGGGACACGGGGAGTGGATCTCCTGACTCAACACTGACTGTGGGGACACTGGGAGTGGATCCCCCTGACTCAACACTGACTGTGGGGACACTGGGAATGGATTCCCCCTGACTCAACACTGACTGTGGGGACACTGGGAGTGGATCCCCCCTGACTCAACACTGACTGTGGGGACACTGGGAGTGGATCCCCCCACCCCCTGACTCAACACTGGCTGTGGGGACACTGGGAGTGGATTCCCCTGACTCAACACTGACTGTGGGGACACTGGGAGTGGATCCCCCTGACTCAACACTGACTGTGGGGACACTGGGAGTGGATCCCCCTTACTCAACACTGGCTGTGGGGACACTGGGAGTGGATCCCCCTTACTCAACACTGACTGTGGGGACACTGGGAGTGGATCCCCCCTGACGCAACGCTGACTGTGGGGACACTGGGAGTGGATCCCCCTGACTCAACACTGACTGTGGGGACACTGGGAGTGGATCCCCCTGACTCAACACTGACTGTGGCGTCACTGGGAGTGGATCTCCCTGACTCAACACTTACTGTGGGGACACTGGGAGTGGATCCCCCTGACTCAACACTGACTGTGGGGACACTGTGAGTGGATCCCCGTGACTCAACGCTGACTGTGGGGACATTGGGAGTGGATCCCCCTGACTCAACACTGACTGTGGGGACACTGGGAGTGGATCCCCCAGACTCAACACTGACTGTGGGGACACTGGGAGTGGATCTCCCTGACTCAACACTGACTGTGGGGACACTGGGAGTGGATCCCCCTTACTCAACGCTGACTGTGGGGACACTGGGAGTGGATCCCCTGACTCAACATTGACTGTGGGGACACTGGGAGTGGATCCCCCTGACTCAACACTGACTGTGGGGACACTGGGAGTGGATCCCCCTGACTCAACCCTGACTGTGGGGACACTGGGAGTGGATCTCCCTGACTCAACACTGACTGTGGGGACACTGGGAGTGGATCCCCTGACTCAACGCTGACTGTGAGGACACTGGGAGTGGATCCCCCTGACTCAACACTGAATGTGGGGACACTGGGAGTGGATCCCACTGACTCAACACTGACTGTGGGGACACTGGGAGTGGATCCCCTGACTCAACACTGACTGTGGGGACACTGGGAGTGGATCCCCCCTGACTCAACACTGACTGTGGGGACACTGGGAGTGGATCCCCCCACCCCTCGACTCAACACCGAGTGTGGTCACAGTGGGAGTGGATCCCCCTGACTCAACATTGACTGTGGTGACACTGGGAGTGGATCCCCCTGACTCAACACTGACTGTGGGGACACTGGGAGTGGACCCCCCTGATTCAACACTGACTGTGGGGACACTGCGAGTGGATCCCATGACTCAACACTGACTGTGGGGACACTGGGAGTGGATCCCCCCGACTCAACACTGCCTGTGGGGACACTGGGAGTGGATCCCCCTGACTCAACACTGCCCGTGGGGACACTGGGAGTGGATCCCCCTGACTTAACACTGACTGTGGGGACACTGGGAGTGGATCCCCCTGACTCAACGCTGACTGTGGGGAAACTGGGAGTGGTCCCCCTGACTCAACACTGACTGTGGGGACACTGGGAGTGGATCCCCCTGACTCAACAATGACAGTGGGCCACTGGGAGTGGATCCCCCTTACTCAACACTGACTGTGGGGACACTGGGAGTGGACCCCCTGACTCAGCACTGACTGTGGGGACACTGGGAGTGGATTCCCCTGACTCAACACTGACTGTGGAGACACTGGGAGTGGATCCCCCTGACTCAACACTGAATACGTGGACACTGAGAGTGGATCCCCCTGACTCAACACTGAATGTGGGGACACTGGGAGTGGATCCCCTGACTCAACACTGACTGTGGGGTCACTGGGAGTGGATCCCCCTGACTCAACACTGACTGTGGAGACACAGGGAGTGGATCCCCCTGACGCAACACTGACTGTGGGGACACTGGGAGTGGATCCCCCTGACTCAACACTGACTCTGTGGACACTGGGAGTGGATCCCCCTGACTCAACGCTGACTGTGGGGACACTGGGAGTGGATCCCCCTGACTCAACACTGACTGTGGGGACACTGGGAGTGGATCCCCCTGACTCAACACTGACTGTGGGGACACTGGGAGTGGATCTCCCTGACTCAACACTGACTGTGGGGACACTGGGAGTGGATCCCCTGACTCAACACTGCCTGTGGGGACACTGGGAGTGGATCCCCCTGACTCAACTCTGACTGTGGGGACGCTGGGAGTGGATCCCTCTGACTCAACATCGGCTGTGGGGACACTGGGAGTGGATTCCCCTGACTCAACACTGACTGTGGGGACACTGGGAGTGGATCCCCCTGACTCAACACTGACTGTGGGGACACTGGGAGTGGATCCACCTGACTCAACACTGACTGTGGGGACACTGGGAGTGGATCCCCCTGACTCAACACTGACTGTGGGGACACTGGAAGTGGATCCACCTGACTCAACGCTGACTGTGGGCACACTGGGAGTGGATCTCCCTGACTCAACACTGACTGTGGGGTCACTGGGAGTGGATGCCCCCTGACTCAACTCTGACTGTGGGGAAACTGGGAGTGGATCCCCCCTGACTCAACTCTGACTGTGGGGAAACTGGGAGTGGATCCCCCTGACTCAACACTGACTGTGGGGACACTGGGAGTGGATCCCCCCTGACTCAACACTGACTGTGGCGTCACTGGGAGTGGATCTCCCTGACTCAACACTTACTGTGGGGACACTTGGAGTGGATCCCCTGACTCAACACTGACTGTGGGGACACTGTGAGTGGATCCCCGTGACTCAACGCTGACTGTGGGGACATTGGGAGTGGATCCCCCTGACTCAACACTGACTGTGGGGACACTGGGAGTGGATCCCCCAGACTCAACACTGACTGTGGGGACACTGGGAGTGGATCTCCCTGACTCAACACTGACTGTGGGGACACGGGGAGTGGATCTCCTGACTCAACACTGACTGTGGGGACACTGGGAGTGGATCCCCCTGACTCAACACTGACTGTGGGGACACTGGGAATGGATTCCCCCTGACTCAACACTGACTGTGGGGACACTGGGAGTGGATCCCCCCTGACTCAACACTGACTGTGGGGACACTGGGAGTGGATCCCCCCACCCCCTGACTCAACACTGGCTGTGGGGACACTGGGAGTGGATTCCCCTGACTCAACACTGACTGTGGGGACACTGGGAGTGGATCCCCCTGACTCAACACTGACTGTGGGGACACTGGGAGTGGATCCCCCTTACTCAACACTGGCTGTGGGGACACTGGGAGTGGATCCCCCTTACTCAACACTGACTGTGGGGACACTGGGAGTGGATCCCCCCTGACGCAACGCTGACTGTGGGGACACTGGGAGTGGATCCCCCCCTGACACAACACCGAGTGTGGTGACAGTGGGAGTGGATCCCCCTGACTCAACACTGACCGTGGGGACACTGGGAGTGGATCCCCCCTGACTCAACACTGACTGTGGGGACACTGGGAGTGGATCCCCCCTGACTCAACACTGACTATGGGGAAACTGGGAGTGGATCCCCCTGACTCAACACTGACTGTGGGGACACTGGGAGTGGATCCCCTGACTCAGCACTGACTGTGGGGTCACTGGGAGTGGACCCCCCTGACTCAACACTGACTGTGGGGACACTGGGAGTGGATCCCCCTGACTCAACACTGAATATGTGGACACTGAGAGTGGATCCCCCTGACTCAACACTGAATGTGGGGACACTGGGAGTCGATCCCCTGACTCAACACTGACTGTGGGGTCACTGGGAGTGGATCCCCCTGACTCAACACTGACTGTGGAGACACTGGGAGTGGATCCCCCTGACGCAACACTGACTGTGGGGACACTGGGAGTGGATCCCCCTGACTCAACACTGACTCTGTGGACACTGGGAGTGGATCCCCCTGACTCAACGCTGACTGTGGGGACACTGGGAGTGGATCCCCCTGACTCAACACTGACTGTGGGGACACTGGGAGTGGATCCCCCTGGCTCAACACTGACTGTGGGGACACTGGGAGTGGATCTCCCTGACTCAACACTGACTGTGGGGACACTGGGAGTGGATCCCCTGACTCAACACTGCCTGTGGGGACACTGGGAGTGGATCCCCCTGACTCAACTCTGACTGTGGGGACACTGGGAGTGGATCCCCCAGACTCAACACTGACTGTGGGGACACTGGGAGTGGATCTCCCTGACTCAACACTGACTGTGGGGACACGGGGAGTGGATCTCCTGACTCAACACTGACTGTGGGGACACTGGGAGTGGATCCCCCTGACTCAACACTGAATGTGGGGACACTGGGAGTGGATCCCCCTGACTCAACACTGACTGTGGGGACACTGGGAGTGGATCCCCCCTGACTCAACACTGACTGTGGGGACACTGGGAGTGGATCCCCCCACCCCCTGACTCAACACTGGCTGTGGGGACACTGGGAGTGGATTCCCCTGACTCAACACTGACTGTGGGGACACTGGGAGTGGATCCCCCTGACTCAACACTGACTGTGGGGACACTGGGAGTGGATCCCCCTTACTCAACACTGGCTGTGGGGACACTGGGAGTGGATCCCCCTGACTCAACACTGACTGTGGGGACACTGGGAGTGGATCCCCCCCTGACGCAACGCTGACTGTGGGGACACTGGGAGTGGATCCCCCCCTGACTCAACACCGAGTGTGGTGACAGTGGGAGTGGATCCCCCTGACTCAACACTGACTGTGGGGACACTGGGAGTGGATCCCCCCTGACTCAACACTGACTGTGGGGACACTGGGAGTGGATCCCCCCTGACTCAACACTGACTGTGGGGAAACTGGGAGTGGATCCCCCTGACTCAACACTGACTGTGGGGACACTGGGAGTGGATCCCTGACTCAGCACTGACTGTGGGGTCACTGGGAGTGGACCCCCCTGACTCAACACTGACTGTGGGGACACTGGGAGTGGATCCCCCTGACTCAACACTGAATATGTGGACACTGAGAGTGGATCCCCCTGACTCAACACTGAATGTGGGGACACTGGGAGTGGATCCCCTGACTCAACACTGACTGTGGGGTCACTGGGAGTGGATCCCCTTGACTCAACACTGACTGTGGAGACACTGGGAGTGGATCCCCCTGACGCAACACTGACTGTGGGGACACTGGGAGTGGATCCCCCTGACTCAACACTGACTCTGTGGACACTGGGAGTGGATCCCCCTGACTCAACGCTGACTGTGGGGACACTGGGAGTGGATCCCCTGACTCAACACTGACTGTGGGGTCACTGGGAGTGGATCCCCCTGACTCAACACTGACTGTGGAGACACTGGGAGTGGATCCCCCTGACGCAACACTGACTGTGGGGACACTGGGAGTGGATCCCCCTGACTCAACACTGACTCTGTGGACACTAGGAGTGGATCCCCCTGACTCAACGCTGACTGTGTGGACACTGGGAGTGGATCCCCCTGACTCAACACTGACCATGGGGACACTGGGAGTGGATCCCCCTGACTCAACACTGACTGTGGGGACACTGGGAGTGGAACTCCCTGACTCAACACTGACTGTGGGGACACTGGGAGTGGATCCCCCCTGACTCAACTCTGACTGTGGGGAAACTGGAAGTGGATCCCCCTGACTCAACACTGACTGTGGGGACACTGGGAGTGGATCCCCCCCTGACTCAACACTGACTGTGACGTCACTGGGAGTGGATCTCCCTGACTCAACACTGACTGTGGGGTCACTGGGAGTGGATGCCCCCTGACTCAACTCTGACTGTGGGGAAACTGGGAGTGGATCCCCCCTGACTCAACTCTGACTGTGGGGAAACTGGGAGTGGATCCCCCTGACTCAACACTGACTGTGGGGACACTGGGAGTGGATCCCCCCCTGACTCAACACTGACTGTGACGTC
Organism: Pristiophorus japonicus; assembly: GCF_044704955.1. Lineage (NCBI taxonomy): Eukaryota > Metazoa > Chordata > Chondrichthyes > Pristiophoridae > Pristiophorus > Pristiophorus japonicus. Next base: position 331,312,380 of record NC_091979.1, on the reverse strand, counting down.
ACTGGGAGTGGATCTCCCTGACTCAACACTTACTGTGGGGACACTGGGAGTGGATCCCCTGACTCAACACTGACTGTGGGGACACTGTGAGTGGATCCCCGTGACTCAACGCTGACTGTGGGGACATTGGGAGTGGATCCCCCTGAATCAACACTGACTGTGGGGACACTGGGAGTGGATCCCCCAGACTCAACACTGACTGTGGGGACACTGGGAGTGGATCTCCCTGACTCAACACTGACTGTGGGGACACGGGGAGTGGATCTCCTGACTCAACACTGACTGTGGGGACACTGGGAGTGGATCCCCCTGACTCAACACTGAATGTGGGGACACTGGGAGTGGATCCCCCCTGACTCAACACTGACTGTGGGGACACTGGGAGTGGATTCCTCCTGACTCAACACTGACTGTGGGGACACTGGGAGTGGATCCCCCCTGACTCAACACTGACTGTGGGGACACTGGGAGTGGATCCCCCCACCCCCTGACTCAACACTGGCTGTGGGGACACTGGGAGTGGATTCCCCTGACTCAACACTGACTGTGGGGACACTGGGAGTGGACCCCCCTGACTCAACACTGACTGTGGGGACACTGGGAGTGGATCCACCTTACTCAACACTGGCTGTGGGGACACTGGGAGTGGATCCCCCTGACTCAACACTGACTGTGGGGACACTGGGAGTGGATCCCCCCCTGACGCAACGCTGACTGTGGGGACACTGGGAGTGGATCCCCCCCTGACTCAACACCGAGTGTGGTGACAGTGGGAGTGGATCCCCCTGACTCAACACTGACTGTGGGGTCACTGGGAGTGGATCCCCCCCTGACTCAACACTGACTGTGGGGACACTGGGAGTGGATCCCCCCTGACTCAACATTGACTGTGGGGACACTGGGAGTGGATCTCCCTGACTCAACACTGACTGTGGGGTCACTGGGAGTGGACCCCCCTGACTCAACCCTGACTGTGGGGACACTGGGAGTGGATCCCCCTGACTCAACACTGACTGTGGGGACACTGGGAGTGGATCCCCCTGACTCACCGCTGACTGTGGGGACACTGGGGGTGGATCCCCCTGACTCAACATTGACTGTGGGGACACTGGGAGTGGATCCACCTGACTCAACGCTGACTGTGGGGACACTGGGAGTGGATCCCCCTGACTCAACACTGACTGTGGGGACACTGGGAGTGGATCCCCCTGACTCAACACTGACTGTGGGGACACTGGGAGTGGATCCCCCTGACTCAACACTGACTGTGGGGACACTGGGAGTGGATCCCCCTGACTCAACACTGACTGTGGGGACACTGGGAGTGGATCCCTCTGACTTAACACTGACTGTGGGGTCTCTGGGAGTGGAGCCCCCTGACTCAACACTGACTGTGGGGTCTCTGGGAGTGGATCCCCCTGACTCAACACTGACCGTGGGGACACTGGGAGTGGATCCCCCCTGACTCAACATTGCCTGTGGGGACACTGGGAGTGGATCCCCCTGACTCAACACTGACTGTGGGGACACTGGGAGTGGATCCCCCCCTGACTCAACACCGAGTGTGGTGACAGTGGGAGTGGATCCCCCTGACTCAACACTGACTGTGGGGACACTGGGAGTGGATCCCCCCTGACTCAACACTGACTGTGGGGACACTGGGAGTGGATCCCCCCTGACTCAACACTGACTGTGGGGAAACTGGGAGTGGATCCCCCTGACTCAACACTGACTGTGGGGACACTGGGAGTGGATCCCTGACTCAGCACTGACTGTGGGGTCACTGGGAGTGGACCCCCCTGACTCAACACTGACTGTGGGGACACTGGGAGTGGATCCCCCTGACTCAACACTGAATATGTGGACACTGAGAGTGGATCCCCCTGACTCAACACTGAATGTGGGGACACTGGGAGTGGATCCCCTGACTCAACACTGACTGTGGGGTCACTGGGAGTGGATCCCCCTGACTCAACACTGACTGTGGAGACACTGGGAGTGGATCCCCCTGACGCAACACTGACTGTGGGGACACTGGGAGTGGATCCCCCTGACTCAACACTGACTCTGTGGACACTGGGAGTGGATCCCCCTGACTCAACGCTGACTGTGGGGACACTGGGAGTGGATCCCCTGACTCAACACTGACTGTGGGGTCACTGGGAGTGGATCCCCCTGACTCAACACTGACTGTGGAGACACTGGGAGTGGATCCCCCTGACGCAACACTGACTGTGGGGACACTGGGAGTGGATCCCCCTGACTCAACACTGACTCTGTGGACACTAGGAGTGGATCCCCCTGACTCAACGCTGACTGTGTGGACACTGGGAGTGGATCCCCCTGACTCAACACTGACCATGGGGACACTGGGAGTGGATCCCCCTGACTCAACACTGACTGTGGGGACACTGGGAGTGGAACTCCCTGACTCAACACTGACTGTGGGGACACTGGGAGTGGATCCCCTGACTCAACACTGCCTGTGGGGACACTGGGAGTGGATCCCCCTGACTCAACACTGACTGTGGGGACACTGGAAGTGGATCCACCTGACTCAACGCTGACTGTGGGCACACTGGGAGTGGATCTCCCTGACTCAACACTGACTGTGGGGTCACTGGGAGTGGATGCCCCCTGACTCAACTCTGACTGTGGGGAAACTGGGAGTGGATCCCCCCTGACTCAACTCTGACTGTGGGGAAACTGGGAGTGGATCCCCCTGACTCAACACTGACTGTGGGGACACTGGGAGTGGATCCCCCCCTGACTCAACACTGACTGTGACGTCACTGGGAGTGGATCTCCCTGACTCAACACTTACTGTGGGGACACTGGGAGTGGATCCCCTGACTCAACACTGACTGTGGGGACACTGTGAGTGGATCCCCGTGACTCAACGCTGACTGTGGGGACATTGGGAGTGGATCCCCCTGAATCAACACTGACTGTGGGGACACTGGGAGTGGATCCCCCAGACTCAACACTGACTGTGGGGACACTGGGAGTGGATCTCCCTGACTCAACACTGACTGTGGGGACACGGGGAGTGGATCTCCTGACTCAACACTGACTGTGGGGACACTGGGAGTGGATCCCCCTGACTCAACACTGAATGTGGGGACACTGGGAGTGGATCCCCCCTGACTCAACACTGACTGTGGGGACACTGGGAGTGGATTCCTCCTGACTCAACACTGACTGTGGGGACACTGGGAGTGGATCCCCCCTGACTCAACACTGACTGTGGGGACACTGGGAGTGGATCCCCCCACCCCCTGACTCAACACTGGCTGTGGGGACACTGGGAGTGGATTCCCCTGACTCAACACTGACTGTGGGGACACTGGGAGTGGACCCCCCTGACTCAACACTGACTGTGGGGACACTGGGAGTGGATCCACCTTACTCAACACTGGCTGTGGGGACACTGGGAGTGGATCCCCCTGACTCAACACTGACTGTGGGGACACTGGGAGTGGATCCCCCCCTGACGCAACGCTGACTGTGGGGACACTGGGAGTGGATCCCCCCCTGACTCAACACCGAGTGTGGTGACAGTGGGAGTGGATCCCCCTGACTCAACACTGACTGTGGGGACACTGGGAGTGGATCCCCCCCTGACTCAACACTGACTGTGGGGACACTGGGAGTGGATCCCCCCTGACTCAACACTGACTGTGGGGAAACTGGGAGTGGATCCCCCTGACTCAACACTGACTGTTGGGACACTGGGAGTGGATCTCCCTGACTCAACACTGACTGTGGGGTCACTGGGAGTGGACCCCCCTGACTCAACCCTGACTGTGGGGACACTGGGAGTGGATCCCCCTGACTCAACACTGAATGTGGGGACACTGGGAGTGGATCCCCCTGACTCACCGCTGACTGTGGGGACACTGGGGGTGGATCCCCCTGACTCAACATTGACTGTGGGGACACTGGGAGTGGATCCACCTGACTCAACGCTGACTGTGGGGACACTGGGAGTGGATCCCCCTGACTCAACACTGACTGTGGGGACACTGGGAGTGGATCCCCCTGACTCAACACTGACTGTGGGGACACTGGGAGTGGATCCCCCTGACTCAACACTGACTGTGGGGACACTGGGAGTGGATCCCCCTGACTCAACACTGACTGTGGGGACACTGGGAGTGGATCCCTCTGACTTAACACTGACTGTGGGGTCTCTGGGAGTGGAGCCCCCTGACTCAACACTGACTGTGGGGTCTCTGGGAGTGGATCCCCCTGACTCAACACTGACCGTGGGGACACTGGGAGTGGATCCCCCCTGACTCAACATTGCCTGTGGGGACACTGGGAGTGGATCCCCCTGACTCAACACTGACTGTGGGGACACTGGGAGTGGATCCCCCTGACTCAACACTGACTGTGGAGACACTGGGAGTGGAACCCCCTGACGCAACACTGACTGTGGGGACACTGGGAGTGGATCCCCCTGACTCAACACTGACTCTGTGGACACTGGGAGTGGATCCCCCTGACTCAACGCTGACTGTGGGGACACTGGGAGTGGATTCCCCTGACTCAACACTGACTGTGGGGACACTGGGAGTGGATCCCCCTGACTCAACACTGACTGTGGGGACACTGGGAGTGGATCCCCCTGACTCAACACTGACTGTGGGGACACTGGGAGTGGATCCCCCTGACTCAACACTGACTGTGGGGACACTGGAAGTGGATCCACCTGACTCAACGCTGACTGTGGGCACACTGGGAGTGGATCTCCCTGACTCAACACTGACTGTGGGGTCACTGGGAGTGGATGCCCCCTGACTCAACTCTGACTGTGGGGAAACTGGGAGTGGATCCCCCCTGACTCAACTCTGACTGTGGGGAAACTGGGAGTGGATCCCCCTGACTCAACACTGACTGTGGGGACACTGGGAGTGGATACCCCCTGACTCAACACTGACTGTAGCGTCACTGGGAGTTGATCTCCCTGACTCAACACTTACTGTGGGGACACTGGGAGTGGATCCCCCTGACTCAACACTGACTGTGGGGACACTGTGAGTGGATCCCCGTGACTCAACGCTGACTGTGGGGACATTGGGAGTGGATACCCCTGACTCAACACTGACTGTGGGGACACTGGGAGTGGATCCCCCTGACTCGACACTGACTGTGGGGACACTGGGAGTGGATCTCCCTGACTCAACACTGACTGTGGGGACACTGGGAGTGGATCCCTCTGACTTAACACTGACTGTGGGGTCTCTGGGAGTGGAGCCCCCTGACTCAACACTGACTGTGGGGTCTCTGGGAGTGGATCCCCCTGACTCAACACTGACCGTGGGGACACTGGGAGTGGATCCCCCCTGACTCAACATTGCCTGTGGGGACACTGGGAGTGGATCCCCCTGACTCAACACTGACTGTGGGGACACTGGGAGTGGATCCCCCTGACTCAACACTGACTGTGGAGACACTGGGAGTGGAACCCCCTGACGCAACACTGACTGTGGGGACACTGGGAGTGGATCCCCCTGACTCAACACTGACTCTGTGGACACTGGGAGTGGATCCCCCTGACTCAACGCTGACTGTGGGGACACTGGGAGTGGATCCCCCTGACTCAACACTGACTGTGGGGACACTGGGAGTGGATCCCCCTGACTCAACACTGACTGTGGGGACACTGGGAGTGGATCTCCCTGACTCAACACTGACTGTGGGGACACTGGGAGTGGATCCCCTGACTCAACACTGCCTGTGGGGACACTGGGAGTGGATCCCCCTGACTCAACTCTGACTGTGGGGACGCTGGGAGTGGATCCCTCTGACTCAACACCGGCTGTGGGGACACTGGGAGTGGATTCCCCTGACTCAACACTGACTGTGGGGACACTGGGAGTGGATCCCCCTGACTCAACACTGACTGTGGGGACACTGGGAGTGGATCCACCTGACTCAACACTGACTGTGGGGACACTGGGAGTGGATCCCCCTGACTCAACACTGACTGTGGGGACACTGGAAGTGGATCCACCTGACTCAACGCTGACTGTGGGCACACTGGGAGTGGATCTCCCTGACTCAACACTGACTGTGGGGTCACTGGGAGTGGATGCCCCCTGACTCAACTCTGACTGTGGGGAAACTGGGAGTGGATCCCCCCTGACTCAACTCTGACTGTGGGGAAACTGGGAGTGGATCCCCCTGACTCAACACTGACTGTGGGGACACTGGGAGTGGATCCCCCCTGACTCAACACTGACTGTAGCGTCACTGGGAGTTGATCTCCCTGACTCAACACTTACTGTGGGGACACTGGGAGTGGATCCCCCTGACTCAACACTGACTGTGGGGACACTGTGAGTGGATCCCCGTGATTCAACGCTGACTGTGGGGACATTGGGAGTGGATCCCCCTGACTCAACACTGACTGTGGGGACACTGGGAGTGGATCCCCCTGACTCGACACTGACTGTGGGGACACTGGGAGTGGATCTCCCTGACTCAACACTGACTGTGGGGACACTGGGAGTGGATCCCCCCTGACTCAACACTGGCTGTGGGGACACTGGGAGTGGATTCCCCTGACTCAACACTGACTGTGGGGACACTGGGAGTGGATCCCCCTGACTCAACACTGACTGTGGGGACACTGGGAGTGGATCCCCCTTACTCAACACTGGCTGTGGGGACACTGGGAGTGGATCCCCCTGACTCAACACTGACTGTGGGGACACTGGGAGTGGATCTCCCCTGACGCAACGCTGACTGTGGGGGCACTGGGAGTGGATCCCCCCCTGACTCAACACCGAGTGTGGTGACAGTGGGAGTGGATCCCCCTGACTCAACACTGACTGTGGGGACACTGGGAGTGGATCCCCCCTGACTCAACACTGACTGTGGGGACACTGGGAGTGGATCCCCCCTGACTCAACACTGACTGTGGGGAAACTGGGAGTGGATCCACCTGACTCAACACTGACTGTGGGGACACTGGGAGTGGATCCCCCTGACTCAACACTGACTGTGGGGACACTGGGAGTGGATCCCCCTGACTCAACACTGACTGTGGGGACACTGGGAGTGGATCCCCCTTACTCAACAGTGGCTGTGGGGTCTCTGGGAGTGGAGCCCCCTGACTCAACACTGACTGTGGGGTCTCTGGGAGTGGATCCCCCTGACTCAACACTGACCGTGGGGACACTGGGAGTGGATCCCCCCTGACTCAACATTGCCTGTGGGGACACTGGGAGTGGACCCCCCTGACTCAACACTGACTGTGGGGACACTGGGAGTGGATCCCCATGACTCAACACTGACTGTGGGGACACTGTGAGTGGAACCCCGTGACTCAACGCTGACTGTGGGGACATTGGGAGTGGATCCCCCTGACTCAACACTGACTGTGGGGACACTGGGAGTGGATCCCCCAGACTCAACACTGACTGTGGGGACACTGGGAGTGGATCTCCCTGACTCAACACTGATTGTGGGGACACGGGGAGTGGATCTCCTGACTCAACACTGACTGTGGGGATACTGGGAGTGGATCCCCTGACTCAACACTGAATGTGGGGACACTGGGAGTGGATCCCCCTGACTCAACACTGACTGTGGGGACACTGGGAGTGGATTCCCCCTGACTCAACACTGACTGTGGGGACACTGGGAGTGGATCCCCCCTGACTCAACACTGACTGTGGGGACACTGGGAGTGGAACCCCCCACCCCCTGACTCAACACTGGCTGTGGGGACACTGGGAGTGGATTCCCCTGACTCAACACTGACTGTGGGGATACTGGGAGTGGATCCCCCTGACTCAACACTGACTGTGGGGACACTGGGAGTGGATCCCCCTTACTCAACACTGGTGTGGGGGCACTGGGAGTGGATCCCCCTGACTCAACACTGACTGTGGGGACACTGGGAGTGGATCCCCCCCTGACGCAACGCTGACTGTGGGGACACTGGGAGTGGATCCCCCCTGACTCAACACCGAGTGTGGTGACAGTGGGAGTGGATCCCCCTGACTCAACACTGACTGTGGGGACACTGGGAGTGGATCCCCCCTGACTCAACACTGACTGTGGGGACACTGGGAGTGGATCCCCCCTGACTCAACACTGACTGTGGGGAAACTGGGAGTGGATCCCCCTGACTCAACACTGGCTGTGGGGACACTGGGAGTGGATCCCCTGACTCAGCACTGACTGTGGGGTCACTGGGAGTGGACCCCCCTGACTCAACACTGACTGTGGGGACACTGGGAGTGGATCCCCCTGACTCAACACTGAATATGTGGACACTGAGAGTGGATCCCCCTGACTCAACACTGAATGTGGGGACACTGGGAGTGGATCCCCTGACTCAACACTGACTGTGGGGTCACTGGGAGTGGATCCCCCTGACTCAACACTGACTGTGGAGACACTGGGAGTGGATCCCCCTGACGCAACACTGACTGTGGGGACACTGGGAGTGGATCCCCCTGACTCAACACTGACTCTGTGGACACTGGGAGTGGATCCTCCTGACTCAACGCTGACTGTGGGGACACTGGGAGTGGATCCCCCTGACTCAACACTGACTGTGGGGACACTGGGAGTGGATCCCCCTGACTCAACACTGACTGTGGGGACACTGGGAGTGGATCTCCCTGACTCAACACTGACTGTGGGGACACTCGGAGTGGATCCCCTGACTCAACACTGCCTGTGGGGACACTGAGAGTGGATCCCCCTGACTCAACTCTGACTGTGGGGACGCTGGGAGTGGATCCCTCTGACTCAACACCGGCTGTGGGGACACTGGGAGTGGATTCCCCTGACTCAACACTGACTGTGGGGACACTGGGAGTGGATCCCCCTGACTCAACACTGACTGTGGGGACACTGGGAGTGGATCCACCTGACTCAACACTGACTGTGGGGACACTGGGAGTGGATCCCCCTGACTCAACACTGACTGTGGGGACACTGGAAGTGGATCCACCTGACTCAACGCTGACTGTGGGCACACTGGGAGTGGATCTCCCTGACTCAACACTGACTGTGGGGTCACTGGGAGTGGATGCCCCCTGACTCAACTCTGACTGTGGGGAAACTGGGAGTGGATCCCCCCTGACTCAACTCTGACTGTGGGGAAACTGGGAGTGGATCCCCCTGACTCAACACTGACTGTGGGGACACTGGGAGTGGATCCCCCCTGACTCAACACTGACTGTGGCGTCACTGGGAGTGGATCTCCCTGACTCAACACTTACTGTGGGGACACTGGGAGTGGATCCCCTGACTCAACACTGACTGTGGGGACACTGTGAGTGGATCCCCGTGACTCAACGCTGACTGTGGGGACATTGGGAGTGGATCCCCCTGACTCAACACTGACTGTGGGGACACTGGGAGTGGATCCCCCAGACTCAACACTGACTGTGGGGACACTGGGAGTGGATCTCCCTGACTCAACACTGACTGTGGGGACACGGGGAGTGGATCTCCTGACTCAACACTGACTGTGGGGACACTGGGAGTGGATCCCCCTGACTCAACACTGAATGTGGGGACACTGGGAGTGGATCCCCCCTGACTCAACACTGACTGTGGGGACACTGGGAGTGGATTCCCCCTGACTCAACACTGACTGTGGGGACACTGGGAGTGGATCCCCCCTGACTCAACACTGACTGTGGGGACACTGGGAGTGGATCCCCCCACCCCCTGACTCAACACTGGCTGTGGGGACACTGGGAGTGGATTCCCCTGACTCAACACTGACTGTGGGGACACTGGGAGTGGATCCCCCTGACTCAACACTGACTGTGGGGACACTGGGAGTGGATCCCCCTTACTCAACACTGGCTGTGGGGACACTGAGAGTGGATCCCCCTGACTCAACACTGACTGTGGGGACACTGGGAGTGGATCCCCCCCTGACGCAACGCTGACTGTGGGGACACTGGGAGTGGATCCCCCCCTGACTCAACACCGAGTGTGGTGACAGTGGGAGTGGATCCCCCTGACTCAACACTGACTGTGGGGACACTGGGAGTGGATCCCCCCTGACTCAACACTGACTGTGGGGACACTGGGAGTGGATCCCCCCTGACTCAACACTGACTGTGGGGAAACTGGGAGTGGATCCCCCTGACTCAACACTGACTGTTGGGACACTGGGAGTGGATCTCCCTGACTCAACACTGACTGTGGGGTCACTGGGAGTGGACCCCCCTGACTCAACCCTGACTGTGGGGACACTGGGAGTGGATCCCCCTGACTCAACACTGACTGTGGGGACACTGGGAGTGGATCCCCCTGACTCACCGCTGACTGTGGGGACACTGGGGGTGGATCCCCCTGACTCAACATTGACTGTGGGGACACAGGGAGTGGATCCACCTGACTCAACGCTGACTGTGGGGACACTGGGAGTGGATCCCCCTGACTCAACACTGACTGTGGGGACACTGGGAGTGGATCCCCCTGACTCAACACTGACTGTGGGGACACTGAGAGTGGATCCCCCTGACTCAACACTGACTGTGGGGACACTGGGAGTGGATCCCCCTGACTCAACACTGACTGTGGGGACACTGGGAGTGGATCCCTCTGACTTAACACTGACTGTGGGGTCTCTGGGAGTGGAGCCCCCTGACTCAACACTGACTGTGGGGTCTCTGGGAGTGGATCCCCCTGACTCAACACTGACCGTGGGGACACTGGGAGTGGATCCCCCCTGACTCAACATTGCCTGTGGGGACACTGGGAGTGGATCCCCCCTGACTCAACACTGACTGTGGGGACACTGGGAGTGGATCCCCCCTGACTCAACACTGACTGTGGGGACACTGGGAGTGGATCCCCCCACCCCCTGACTCAACACTGGCTGTGGGGACACTGGGAGTGGATTCCCCTGACTCAACACTGACTGTGGGGACACTGGGAGTGGATCCCCCTGACTCAACACTGACTGTGGGGACACTGGGAGTGGATCCCCCTTACTCAACACTGGCTGTGGGGACACTGAGAGTGGATCCCCCTGACTCAACACTGACTGTGGGGACACTGGGAGTGGATCCCCCCTGACGCAACGCTGACTGTGGGGACACTGGGAGTGGATCCCCCCCTGACTCAACACCGAGTGTGGTGACAGTGGGAGTGGATCCCCCTGACTCAACACTGACTGTGGGGACACTGGGAGTGGATCCCCCCTGACTCAACACTGACTGTGGGGACACTGGGAGTGGATCCCCCCTGACTCAACACTGACTGTGGGGAAACTGGGAGTGGATCCCCCTGACTCAACACTGACTGTTGGGACACTGGGAGTGGATCTCCCTGACTCAACACTGACTGTGGGGTCACTGGGAGTGGACCCCCCTGACTCAACACTGACTGTGGGGACACTGGGAGTGGATCCCCCTGACTCAACACTGACTGTGGGGACACTGGGAGTGGATCCCCCTGACTCACCGCTGACTGTGGGGACACTGGGGGTGGATCCCCCTGACTCAACATTGACTGTGGGGACACAGGGAGTGGATCCACCTGACTCAACGCTGACTGTGGGGACACTGTGAGTGGATCCCCCTGACTCAACACTGACTGTGGGGACACTGGGAGTGGATCCCCCTGACTCAACACTGACTGTGGGGACACTGGGAGTGGATCCCCCTGACTCAACACTGACTGTGGGGACACTGGGAGTGGATCCCCCTGACTCAACACTGACTGTGGGGACACTGGGAGTGGATCCCTCTGACTTAACACTGACTGTGGGGTCTCTGGGAGTGGAGCCCCCTGACTCAACACTGACTGTGGGGTCTCTGGGAGTGGATCCCCCTGACTCAACACTGACCGTGGGGACACTGGGAGTGGATCCCCCCTGACTCAACATTGCCTGTGGGGACACTGGGAGTGGATCCCCCTGACTCAACACTGACTGTGGGGACACTGGGAGTGGATCCCCCTGACTCAACACTGACTGTGGAGACACTGGGAGTGGAACCCCCTGACGCAACACTGACTGTGGGGACACTGGGAGTGGATCCCCCTGACTCAACACTGACTCTGTGGACACTGGGAGTGGATCCCCCTGACTCAACGCTGACGGTGGGGACACTGGGAGTGGATCCCCCTGACTCAACACTGACTGTGGGGACACTGGGAGTGGATCCCCCTGACTCAACACTGACTGTGGAGACACTGGGAGTGGATCCCCCTGACGCAACACTGACTGTGGGGACACTGGGAGTGGATCCCCCTGACTCAACACTGACTCTGTGGACACTGGGAGTGGATCCCCCTGACTCAACGCTGACTGTGGGGACACTGGGAGTGGATCCCCCTGACTCAACACTGACTGTGGGGACACTGGGAGTGGATTCCCCCTGACTCAACACTGACTGTGGGGACACTGGGAGTGGACCCCCCTGACTCAACACTGACTGTGGGGACACTGGGAGTGGATCCCCCCACCCACTGACTCAACACTGGCTGTGGGGACACTGGGAGTGGATTCCCCTGACTCAACACTGACTGTGGGGACACTGGGAGTGGATCCCCCTGACTCAACACTGACTGTGGGGACACTGGGAGTGGATCCCCCTTACTCAACACTGGCTGTGGGGACACTGGGAGTGGATCCCCCTGACTCAACACTGACTGTGGGGACACTGTGAGTGGATCCCCCCTGACGCAACGCTGACTGTGGGGACACTGGGAGTGGATCCCCCCTGACTCAACACCGAGTGTGGTGACAGTGGGAGTGGATCCCCCTGACTCAACACTGACTGTGGGGAAACTGGGAGTGGATCCCCCTGACTCAACACTGACTGTGGGGACACTGGGAGTGGATCTCCCTGACTCAACACTGACTGTGGGGTCACTGGGAGTGGACCCCCCTGACTCAACACTGACTGTGGGGACACTGGGAATGGATCCCCCTGACTCAACACTGACTGTGGGGACACTGGGAGTGGATCCCCCTGACTCACCGCTGACTGTGGGGACACTGGGGGTGGATCCCCCTGACTCAACATTGACTGTGGGGACACTGGGAGTGGATCCACCTGACTCAACGCTGACTGTGGGGACACTGGGAGTGGATCCCCCTGACTCAACACTGACTGTGGGGACACTGGGAGAGGATCCCCCTGACTCAACACTGACTGTGGGGACACTGGGAGTGGATCCCCCTGACTCAACACTGACTGTGGGGACACTGGGAGTGGATCCCTCTGACTTAACACTGACTGTGGGGTCTCTGGGAGTGGAGCCCCCTGACTCAACACCGGCTGTGGGGACACTGGGAGTGGATTCCCCTGACTCAACACTGACTGTGGGGACACTGGGAGTGGATCCCCCTGACTCAACACTGACTGTGGGGACACTGGGAGTGGATCCACCTGACTCAACACTGACTGTGGGGACACTGGGAGTGGATCCCCCTGACTCAACACTGACTGTGGGGACACTGGAAGTGGATCCACCTGACTCAACGCTGACTGTGGGCACACTGGGAGTGGATCTCCCTGACTCAACACTGACTGTGGGGTCACTGGGAGTGGATGCCCCCTGACTCAACTCTGACTGTGGGGAAACTGGGAGTGGATCCCCCCTGACTCAACTCTGACTGTGGGGAAACTGGGAGTGGATCCCCCTGACTCAACACTGACTGTGGAGACACTGGGAGTGGATCCCCCTGACGCAACACTGACTGTGGGGACACTGGGAGTGGATCCCCCTGACTCAACACTGACTCTGTGGACACTGGGAGTGGATCCCCCTGACTCAACGCTGACTGTGGGGACACTGGGAGTGGATCCCCCTGACTCAACACTGACTGTGGGGACACTGGGAGTGGATCCCCCTGACTCAACACTGACTGTGGGGACACTGGGAGTGGATCTCCCTGACTCAACACTGACTGTGGGGACACTGGGAGTGGATCCCCTGACTCAACACTGCCTGTGGGGACACTGGGAGTGGATCCCCCTGACTCAACTCTGAATGTGGGGACACTGGGAGTGGATCCCCCCTGACTCAACACTGACTGTGGGGACACTGGGAGTGGATTCCCCCTGACTCAACACTGACTGTGGGGACACTGGGAGTGGACCCCCCTGACTCAACACTGACTGTGGGGACACTGGGAGTGGATCCCCCCACCCCCTGACTCAACACTGGCTGTGGGGACACTGGGAGTGGATTCCCCTGACTCAACACTGACTGTGGGGACACTGGGAGTGGATCCCCCTGACTCAACACTGACTGTGGGGACACTGGGAGTGGATCCCCCTTACTCAACACTGGCTGTGGGGACACTGGGAGTGGATCCCCCTGACTCAACACTGACTGTGGGGACACTGTGAGTGGATCCCCCCTGACGCAACGCTGACTGTGGGGACACTGGGAGTGGATCCCCCCTGACTCAACGCCGAGTGTGGTGACAGTGGGAGTGGATCCCCCTGACTCAACACTGACTGTGGGGAAACTGGGAGTGGATCCCCCTGACTCAACACTGACTGTGGGGACACTGGGAGTGGATCTCCCTGACTCAACACTGACTGTGGGGTCACTGGGAGTGGACCCCCCTGACTCAACACTGACTGTGGGGACACTGGGAATGGATCCCCCTGACTCAACACTGACTGTGGGAACACTGGGAGTGGATCCCCCTGACTCACCGCTGACTGTGGGGACACTGGGGGTGGATCCCCCTGACTCAACATTGACTGTGGGGACACTGGGAGTGGATCCACCTGACTCAACGCTGACTGTGGGGACACTGGGAGTGGATCCCCCTGACTCAACACTGACTGTGGGGACACTGGGAGAGGATCCCCCTGACTCAACACTGACTGTGGGGACACTGGGAGTGGATCCCCCTGACTCAACACTGACTGTGGGGACACTGGGAGTGGATCCCCCTGACTCAACACTGACTGTGGGGACACTGGGAGTGGATCCCTCTGACTTAACACTGACTGTGGGGTCTCTGGGAGTGGAGCCCCCTGACTCAACACCGGCTGTGGGGACACTGGGAGTGGATTCCCCTGACTCAACACTGACTGTGGGGACACTGGGAGTGGATCCCCCTGACTCAACACTGACTGTGGGGACACTGGGAGTGGATCCACCTGACTCAACACTGACTGTGGGGACACTGGGAGTGGATCCCCCTGACTCAACACTGACTGTGGGGACACTGGGAGTGGATCCCCGTGACTCAACACTGACTGTGGGGACACTGGGAGTGGATCCACCTGACTCAACACTGACTGTGGGGACACTGGGAGTGGATCCCCCTGACTCAACACTGACTGTGGGGACACTGGAAGTGGATCCACCTGACTCAACGCTGACTGTGGGCACACTGGGAGTGGATCTCCCTGACTCAACACTGACTGTGGGGTCACTGGGAGTGGATGCCCCCTGACTCAACTCTGACTGTGGGGAAACTGGGAGTGGATCCCCCCTGACTCAACTCTGACTGTGGGGAAACTGGGAGTGGATCCCCCTGACTCAACACTGACTGTGGAGACACTGGGAGTGGATCCCCCTGACGCAACACTGACTGTGGGGACACTGGGAGTGGATCCCCCTGACTCAACACTGACTCTGTGGACACTGGGAGTGGATCCCCCTGACTCAACGCTGACTGTGGGGACACTGGGAGTGGATCCCCCTGACTCAACACTGACTGTGGGGACACTGGGAGTGGATCCCCCTGACTCAACACTGACTGTGGGGACACTGGGAGTGGATCTCCCTGACTCAACACTGACTGTGGGGACACTGGGAGTGGATCCCCCTGACTCAACTCTGAATGTGGGGACACTGGGAGTGGATCCCCCCTGACTCAACACTGACTGTGGGGACACTGGGAGTGGATTCCCCCTGACTCAACACTGACTGTGGGGACACTGGGAGTGGACCCCCCTGACTCAACACTGACTGTGGGGACACTGGGAGTGGATCCCCCCACCCCCTGACTCAACACTGGCTGTGGGGACACTGGGAGTGGATTCCCCTGACTCAACACTGACTGTGGGGACACTGGGAGTGGATCCCCCTGACTCAACACTGACTGTGGGGACACTGGGAGTGGATCCCCCTTACTCAACACTGGCTGTGGGGACACTGGGAGTGGATCCCCCTGACTCAACACTGACTGTGGGGACACTGTGAGTGGATCCCCCCTGACGCAACGCTGACTGTGGGGACACTGGGAGTGGATCCCCCCTGACTCAACGCCGAGTGTGGTGACAGTGGGAGTGGATCCCCCTGACTCAACACTGACTGTGGGGAAACTGGGAGTGGATCCCCCTGACTCAACACTGACTGTGGGGACACTGGGAGTGGATCTCCCTGACTCAACACTGACTGTGGGGTCACTGGGAGTGGACCCCCCTGACTCAACACTGACTGTGGGGACACTGGGAATGGATCCCCCTGACTCAACACTGACTGTGGGGACACTGGGAGTGGATCCCCCTGACTCACCGCTGACTGTGGGGACACTGGGGGTGGATCCCCCTGACTCAACATTGACTGTGGGGACACTGGGAGTGGATCCACCTGACTCAACGCTGACTGTGGGGACACTGGGAGTGGATCCCCCTGACTCAACACTGACTGTGGGGACACTGGGAGAGGATCCCCCTGACTCAACACTGACTGTGGGGACACTGGGAGTGGATCCCCCTGACTCAACACTGACTGTGGGGACACTGGGAGTGGATCCCCCTGACTCAACACTGACTGTGGGGACACTGGGAGTGGATCCCTCTGACTTAACACTGACTGTGGGGTCTCTGGGAGTGGAGCCCCCTGACTCAACACCGGCTGTGGGGACACTGGGAGTGGATTCCCCTGACTCAACACTGACTGTGGGGACACTGGGAGTGGATCCCCCTGACTCAACACTGACTGTGGGGACACTGGGAGTGGATCCACCTGACTCAACACTGACTGTGGGGACACTGGGAGTGGATCCCCCTGACTCAACACTGACTGTGGGGACACTGGAAGTGGATCCACCTGACTCAACGCTGACTGTGGGCACACTGGGAGTGGATCTCCCTGACTCAACACTGACTGTGGGGTCACTGGGAGTGGATGCCCCCTGACTCAACTCTGACTGTGGGGAAACTGGGAGTGGATCCCCCCTGACTCAACTCTGACTGTGGGGAAACTGGGAGTGGATCCCCCTGACTCAACACTGACTGTGGAGACACTGGGAGTGGATCCCCCTGACGCAACACTGACTGTGGGGACACTGGGAGTGGATCCCCCTGACTCAACACTGACTCTGTGAACACTGGGAGTGGATCCCCCTGACTCAACGCTGACTGTGGGGACACTGGGAGTGGATCCCCCTGACTCAACGCTGACTGTGGGGACATTGGGAGTGGATCCCCCTGACTCAACACTGACTGTGGGGACACTGGGAGTGGATCTCCCTGACTCAACACTGACTGTGGGGACACTGGGAGTGGATCCCCTGACTCAACACTGCCTGTGGGGACACTGGGAGTGGATCCCCCTGACTCAACTCTGACTGTGGGGACACTGGGAGTGGATCCCCCCTGACTCAACACTGACTGTGGGGACACTGGGAGTGGATTCCCCCTGACTCAACACTGACTGTGGGGACACTGGGAGTGGACCCCCCTGACTCAACACTGACTGTGGGGACACTGGGAGTGGATTCCCCTGACTCAACACTGACTGTGGGGACACTGGGAGTGGATCCCCCTGACTCAACACTGACTGTGGGGACACTGTGAGTGGATCCCCCCTGACGCAACGCTGACTGTGGGGACACTGGGAGTGGATCCCCCCACCCCCTGACTCAACACTGGCTGTGGGGACACTGTGAGTGGATTCCCCTGACTCAACACTGACTGTGGGGACACTGGGAGTGGATCCCCCTTACTCAACACTGGCTGTGGGGACACTGGGAGTGGATCCCCCTGACTCAACACTGACTGTGGGGACACTGTGAGTGGATCCCCCTGACGCAACGCTGACTGTGGGGACACTGGGAGTGGATCCCCCCTGACTCAACACTGACTGTGGGGACACTGGGAGTGGATTCCCCCTGACTCAACACTGACTGTGGGGACACTGGGAGTGGACCCCCCTGACTCAACACTGACTGTGGGGACACTGGGAGTGGATCCCCCCACCCCCTGACTCAACACTGGCTGTGGGGACACTGGGAGTGGATTCCCCTGACTCAACACTGACTGTGGGGACACTGGGAGTGGATCCCCCTTACTCAACACTGGCTGTGGGGACACTGGGAGTGGATCCCCCTGACTCAACACTGACTGTGGGGACACTGTGAGTGGATCCCCCCTGACGCAACGCTGACTGTGGGGACACTGGGAGTGGATCCCCCCCTGACTCAACACCGAGTGTGGTGACAGTGGGAGTGGATCCCCCTGACTCAACACTGACTGTGGGGAAACTGGGAGTGGATCCCCCTGACTCAACACTGACTGTGGGGACACTGGGAGTGGATCTCCCTGACTCAACACTGACTGTGGGGTCACTGGGAGTGGACCCCCCTGACTCAACACTGACTGTGGGGACACTGGGAGTGGATCCCCCTGACTCAACACTGACTGTGGGGACACTGGGAGTGGATCCCCCTGACTCACCGCTGACTGTGGGGACACTGGGGGTGGATCCCCCTGACTCAACATTGACTGTGGGGACACTGGGAGTGGATCCACCTGACTCAACGCTGACTGTGGGGACACTGGGAGTGGATCCCCCTGACTCAACACTGACTGTGGGGACACTGGGAGAGGACCCCCCTGACTCAACACTGACTGTGGGGACACTGGGAGTGGATCCCCCTGACTCAACACTGACTGTGGGGACACTGGGAGTGGATCCCCCTGACTCAACACTGACTGTGGGGACACTGGGAGTGGATCCCTCTGACTTAACACTGACTGTGGGGTCTCTGGGAGTGGAGCCCCCTGACTCAACACCGGCTGTGGGGACACTGGGAGTGGATTCCCCTGACTCAACACTGACTGTGGGGACACTGGGAGTGGATCCCCCTGACTCAACACTGACTGTGGGGACACTGGGAGTGGATCCACCTGACTCAACACTGACTGTGGGGACACTGGGAGTGGATCCCCCTGACTCAACACTGACTGTGGGGACACTGGAAGTGGATCCACCTGACTCAACGCTGACTGTGGGCACACTGGGAGTGGATCTCCCTGACTCAACACTGACTGTGGGGTCACTGGGAGTGGATGCCCCCTGACTCAACTCTGACTGTGGGGAAACTGGGAGTGGATCCCCCCTGACTCAACTCTGACTGTGGGGAAACTGGTAGTGGATCCCCCTGACTCAACACTGACTGTGGGGACACTGGGAGTGGATCCCCCCTGACTCAACACTGACTGTGGCTTCACTGGGAGTGGATCTCCCTGACTCAACACTTACTGTGGGGACACTGGGAGTGGATCCCCCTGACTCAACACTGACTGTGGGGACACTGTGAGTGGATCCCCGTGACTCAACGCTGACTGTGGGGACATTGGGAGTGGATCCCCCTGACTCAACACTGACTGTGGGGACACTGGGAGTGGATCCCCCAGACTCAACACTGACTGTGGGGACACTGGGAGTGGATCTCCCTGACTCAACACTGACTGTGGGGACACTGGGAGTGGATCCCCCTTACTCAACGCTGACTGTGGGGACACTGGGAGTGGATCCCCTGACTCAACGTTGACTGTGGGGACACTGGGAGTGGATCCCCCTGACTCAACACTGACTGTGGGGACACTGGGAGTGGATCCCCCTGACTCAACACTGACTGTGGGGACACTGGGAGTGGATCTCCCTGACTCAACACTGACTGTGGGGACACTGGGAGTGGATCCCCTGACTCAACACTGACTGTGAGGACACTGGGAGTGGATCCCCCTGACTCAACACTGAATGTGGGGACACTGGGAGTGGATCCCACTGACTCAACACTGACTGTGGGGACACTGGGAGTGGATCCCCTGACTCAACACTGACTGTGGGGACACTGGGAGTGGATCCCCCCTGACTCAACACTGACTGTGGGGACACTGGGAGTGGATCCCCCACCCCTCGACTCAACACCGAGTGTGGTGACAGTGGGAGTGGATCCCCCTGACTCAACATTGACTGTGGGGACACTGGGAGTGGACCCCCCTGATTCAACACTGACTGTGGGGACACTGGGAGTGGATCCCATGACTCAACACTGACTGTGGGGACACTGGGAGTGGATCCCCCCGACTCAACACTGCCTGTGGGGACACTGGGAGTGGATCCCCCTGACTCAACACTGCCCGTGGGGACACTGGGAGTGGATCCCCCTGACTTAACACTGACTGTGGGGACACTGGGAGTGGATCCCCCTGACTCAACGCTGACTGTGGGGAAACTGGGAGTGGATCCCCCTGACTCAACACTGACTGTGGGGACACTGGGAGTGGATCCCCCTGACTCAACAATGACAGTGGGCCACTGGGAGTGGATCCCCCTTACTCAACACTGACTGTGGGGACACTGGGAGTGGATCCCCTGACTCAGCACTGACTGTGGGGACACTGGCAGTGGATCCCCTGACTCAACACTGACTGTGAGGACACTGGGAGTGGATCCCCCTGACTCAACACTGAATGTGGGGACACTGGGAGTGGATCCCACTGACTCAACACTGACTGTGGGGACACTGGGAGTGGATCCCCTGACTCAACACTGACTGTGGGGACACTGGGAGTGGATCCCCCCTGACTCAACACTGACTGTGGGGACACTGGGAGTGGATCCCCACACCCCTCGACTCAACACCGAGTGTGGTGACAGTGGGAGTGGATCCCCCTGACTCAACATTGACTGTGGGGACACTGGGAGTGGATCTCCCTGACTCAACACTGACTGTGGGGACACTGGAAGTGGACCCCCCTGATTCAACACTGACTGTGGGGACACTGGGAGTGGATCCCATGACTCAACACTGACTGTGGGGACACTGGGAGTGGATCCCCCTGACTTAACACTGACTGTGGGGACACTGGGAGTGGATCCCCCTGACTCAACGCTGACTGTGGGGAAACTGGGAGTGGATCCCCCTGACTCAACACTGACTGTGGGGACACTGGGAGTGGATCCCCCTGACTCAACAATGACAGTGGGCCACTGGGAGTGGATCCCCCTTACTCAACACTGACTGTGGGGACACTGGGAGTAGATCCCCTGACTCAGCACTGACTGTGGGGACACTGGGAGTGGATTCCCCTGACTCAACACTGACTGTGGGGACACTGGGAGTGGATCCCCCTGACTCAACACTGAATATGTGGACACTGAGAGTGGATCCCCCTGTCTCAACACTGAATGTGGGGACACTGGGAGTGGATCCCCTGACTCAACACTGACTGTGGGGTCACTGGGAGTGGATCCCCCTGACTCAACACTGACTGTGGAGACACTGGGAGTGGATCCCCCTGACGCAACACTGACTGTGGGGACACTGGGAGTGGATCCCCCTGACTCAACACTGACTCTGTGGACACTGGGAGTGGATCCCCCTGACTCAACTCTGACTGTGGGGACGCTGGGAGTGGATCCCTCTGACTCAACACCGGCTGTGGGGACACTGGGAGTGGATTCCCCTGACTCAACACTGACTGTGGGGACACTGGGAGTGGATCCCCCTGACTCAACACTGACTGTGGGGACACTGGGAGTGGATCCACCTGACTCAACACTGACTGTGGGGACACTGGGAGTGGATCCCCCTGACTCAACACTGACTGTGGGGACACTGGAAGTGGATCCACCTGACTCAACGCTGACTGTGGGAACACTGGGAGTGGATCTCCCTGACTCAACACTGACTGTGGGGTCACTGGGAGTGGATGCCCCCTGACTCAACTCTGACTGTGGGGAAACTGGGCGTGGATCCCCCCTGACTCAACTCTGACTGTGGGGAAACTGGGAGTGGATCCCCCTGACTCAACACTGTCTGTGGGGACACTGGGAGTGGATCCCCCCTGACTCAACACTGACTGTGGCGTCACTGGGAGTGGATCTCCCTGACTCAACACTTACTGTGGGGACACTGGGAGTGGATCCCCTGACTCAACACTGACTGTGGGGACACTGTGAGTGGATCCCCGTGACTCAACGCTGACTGTGGGGACATTGGGAGTGGATCCCCCTGACTCAACACTGACTGTGGGGACACTGGGAGTGGATCCCCCAGACTCAACACTGACTGTGGGGACACTGGGAGTGGATCTCCCTGACTCAACACTGACTGTGGGGACACGGGGAGTGGATCTCCTGACTCAACACTGACTGTGGGGACACTGGGAGTGGATCCCCCTGACTCAACACTGAATGTGGGGACACTGGGAGTGGATCCCCCCTGACTCAACACTGACTGTGGGGACACTGGGAGTGGATTCCCCCTGACTCAACACTGACTGTGGGGACACTGGGAGTGGATCCCCCCTGACTCAACACTGACTGTGGGGACACTGGGAGTGGATCCCCCCACCCCCTGACTCAACACTGGCTGTGGGGACACTGGGAGCGGATTCCCCTGACTAAACACTGACTGTGGGGACACTGGGAGTGGATCCCCCTGACTCAACACTGACTGTGGGGACACTGGGAGTGGATCCCCCTTACTCAACACTGGCTGTGGGGACACTGGGAGTGGATCCCCCTGACTCAACACTGACTGTGGGGACACTGGGAGTGGATCCCCCCTGACGCAACGCTGACTGTGGGGACACTGGGAGTGGATCCCCCCCTGACTCAACACCGAGTGTGGTGACAGTGAGAGTGGATCCCCCTGACTCAACACTGACTGTGGGGACACTGGGAGTGGATCCCCCCTGACTCAACACTGACTGTGGGGACACTGGGAGTGGATCCCCCCTGACTCAACACTGACTGTGGGGAAACTGGGAGTGGATCCCCCTGACTCAACACTGACTGTGGGGACACTGGGAGTGGATCCCCTGACTCAGCACTGAGTGTGGGGTCACTGGGAGTGGACCCCCCTGACTCAACACTGACTGTGGGGACACTGGGAGTGGATCCCCCTGACTCAACACTGAATATGTGGACACTGAGAGTGGATCCCCCTGACTCAACACTGAATGTGGGGACACTGGGAGTGGATCCCCTGACTCAACACTGACTGTGGGGTCACTGGGAGTGGATCCCCCTGACTCAACACTGACTGTGGAGACACTGGGAGTGGATCCCCCTGACGCAACACTGACTGTGGGGACACTGGGAGTGGATCCCCCTGACTCAACACTGACTCTGTGGACACTGGGAGTGGATCCCCCTGACTCAACGCTGACTGTGGGGACACTGGGAGTGGATCCCCCTGACTCAACACTGACTGTGGGGACACTGGGAGTGGATCCCCCTGACTCAACACTGACTGTGGGGACACTGGGAGTGGATCTCCCTGACTCAACACTGACTGTGGGGACACTGGGAGTGGATCCCCTGACTCAACACTGCCTGTGGGGACACTGGGAGTGGATCCCCCTGACTCAACTCTGACTGTGGGGACACTGGGAGTGGATCCCCCAGACTCAACACTGACTGTGGGGACACTGGGAGTGGATCTCCCTGACTCAACACTGACTGTGGGGACACGGGGAGTGGATCTCCTGACTCAACACTGACTGTGGGGACACTGGGAGTGGATCCTCCTGACTCAATACTGAATGTGGGGACACTGGGAGTGAATCCCCCCTGACTCAACACTGACTGTGGGGACACTGGGAGTGGATTCCCCCTGACTCAACACTGACTGTGGGGACACTGGGAGTGGATCCCCCTGACTCAACACTGACTGTGGGGACACTGGGAGTGGATCCCCCCACCCCCTGACTCAACACTGGCTGTGGGGACACTGGGAGTGGATTCCCCTGACTCAACACTGACTGTGGGGACACTGGGAGTGGATCCCCCTGACTCAACACTGACTGTGGGGACACTGGGAGTGGATCCCCCTTACTCAACACTGGCTGTGGGGACACTGGGAGTGGATCCCCCTGACTCAACACCGACTGTGGGGACACTGGGAGTGGATCCCCCCCTGACGCAACGCTGACTGTGGGGACACTGGGAGTGGATCCCCCCCTGACTCAACACCGAGTGTGGTGACAGTGGGAGTGGATCCCCCTGACTCAACACTGACTGTGGGGACACTGGGAGTGGATCCCCCCTGACTCAACACTGACTGTGGGGAAACTGGGAGTGGATCCCCCTGACTCAACACTGACTGTGGGGACACTGGGAGTGGATCCCCTGACTCAGCACTGACTATGGGGTCACTGGGAGTGGACCCCCCTGACTCAACACTGACTGTGGGGACACTGGGAGTGGATCCCCCTGACTCAACACTGAATATGTGGACACTGAGAGTGGATCCCCCTGACTCAACACTGAATGTGGGGACACTGGGAGTGGATCCCCTGACTCAACACTGACTGTGGGGTCACTGGGAGTGGATCCCCCTGACTCAACACTGGCTGTGGAGACACTGGGAGTGGATCCCCCTGACGCAACACTGACTGTGGGGACACTGGGAGTGGATCCCCCTGACTCAACACTGACTCTGTGGACACTGGGAGTGGATCCCCCTGACTCAACGCTGACTGTGGGGACACTGGGAGTGGATCCCCCTGACTCAACACTGACTGTGGGGACACTGGGAGTGGATCCCCCTGACTCAACACTGACTGTGGGGACACTGGGAGTGGATCTCCCTGACTCAACACTGACTGTGGGGACACTGGGAGTGGATCCCCTGACTCAACACTGCCTGTGGGGACACTGGGAGTGGATCCCCCTGACTCAACTCTGACTGTGGGGACGCTGGGAGTGGATCCCTCTGACTCAACACCGGCTGTGGGGACACTGGGAGTGGATCCACCTGACTCAACACTGACTGTGGGGACACTGGGAGTGGATCCCCCTGACTCAACACTGACTGTGGGGAAACTGGAAGTGGATCCACCTGACTCAACGCTGACTGTGGGCACACTGGGAGTGGATCTCCCTGACTCAACACTGACTGTGGGGTCACTGGGAGTGGATGCCCCCTGACTCAACTCTGACTGTGGGGAAACTGGGAGTGGATCCCCCCTGACTCAACTCTGACTGTGGGGAAACTGGGAGTGGATCCCCCTGACTCAACACTGACTGTGGGGACACTGGGAGTGGATCCCCCCTGACTCAACACTGACGGTGGCGTCACTGGGAGTGGATCTCCCTGACTCAACACTGACTGTGGGGAC
The DNA here is from genome assembly GCF_044704955.1 of Pristiophorus japonicus. Lineage (NCBI taxonomy): Eukaryota > Metazoa > Chordata > Chondrichthyes > Pristiophoridae > Pristiophorus > Pristiophorus japonicus. The sequence continues at coordinate 331,287,043 of NC_091979.1, read as the reverse complement.
ACTGGGAGTGGATCCCCTGACTCAACACTGACCGTGGGGACACTGTGAGTGGATCCCCGTGACTTAGCGCTGACTGTGGGGACATTGGGAGTGGATCCCCCTGAATCAACACTGACTGTGGGGACACTGGGAGTGGATCCCCCAGACTCAACACTGACTGTGGGGACACTGGGAGTGGATCTCCCTGACTCAACACTGACTGTGGGGACACGGGGAGTGGATCTCCTGACTCAACACTGACTGTGGGGACACTGGAAGTGGATCCCCCTGACTCAACACTGAATGTGGGGACACTGGGAGTGGATCCCCCCTGACTCAACACTGACTGTGGGGACACTGGGAGTGGATTCCTCCTGACTCAACACTGACTGTGGGGACACTGGGAGTGGATCCCCCCTGACTCAACACTGACTGTGGGGACACTGGGAGTGGATCCCCCCACCCCCTGACTCAACACTGGCTGTGGGGACACTGGGAGTGGATTCCCCTGACTCAACACTGACTGTGGGGACACTGGGAGTGGATCCCCCTGACTCAACACTGACTGTGGGGACACTGGGAGTGGATCCACCTTACTCAACACTGGCTGTGGGGACACTGGGAGTGGATCTCCCTGACTCAACACTGACTGTGGGGACACGGGGAGTGGATCTCCTGACTCAACACTGACTGTGGGGACACTGGGAGTGGATCCCCCTGACTCAACACTGAATGTGGGGACACTGGGAGTGGATCCCCCTTGACTCAACACTGACTGTGGGGACACTGGGAGTGGATTCCCCCTGACTCAACACTGACTGTGGGGACACTGGGAGTGGATCCCCCCTGACTCAACACTGACTGTGGGGACACTGGGAGTGGATCCCCCCACCCCCTGACTCAACACTGGCTGTGGGGACACTGGGAGCGGATTCCCCTGACTCAACACTGACTGTGGGGACACTGGGAGTGGATCCCCCTGACTCAACACTGGCTGTGGGGACACTGGGAGTGGATCCCCCTTACTCAACACTGGCTGTGGGGACACTGGGAGTGGATCCCCCTGACTCAACACTGACTGTGGGGACACTGGGAGTGGATCCCCCCCTGACGCAACGCTGACTGTGGGGACACTGGGAGTGGATCCCCCCCTGACTCAACACCGAGTGTGGTGACAGTGAGAGTGGATCCCGCTGACTCAACACTGACTGTGGGGACACTGGGAGTGGATCCCCCCTGACTCAACACTGACTGTGGGGACACTGGGAGTGGATCCCCCCTGACTCAACACTGACTGTGGGGAAACTGGGAGTGGATCCCCCTGACTCAACACTGACTGTGGGGACACTGGGAGTGGATCCCCTGACTCAGCACTGACTGTGGGGTCACTGGGAGTGGACCCCCCTGACTCAACACTGACTGTGGGGACACTGGGAGTGGATCCCCCTGACTCAACACTGAATATGTGGACACTGAGAGTGGATCCCCCTGACTCAACACTGAATGTGGGGACACTGGGAGTGGATCCCCTGACTCAACACTGACTGTGGGGTCACTGGGAGTGGATCCCCCTGACTCAACACTGACTGTGGAGACACTGGGAGTGGATCCCCCTGACGCAACACTGACTGTGGGGACACTGGGAGTGGATCTCCCTGACTCAACACTGACTCTGTGGACACTGGGAGTGGATCCCCCTGACTCAACGCTGACTGTGGGGACACTGGGAGTGGATCCCCCTGACTCAACACTGACTGTGGGGACACTGGGAGTGGATCCCCCTGACTCAACACTGACTGTGGGGACACTGGGAGTGGATCTCCCTGACTCAACACTGACTGTGGGGACACTGGGAGTGGATCCCCTGACTCAACACTGCCTGTGGGGACACTGGGAGTGGATCCCCCTGACTCAACTCTGACTGTGGGGACACTGGGAGTGGATCCCCCAGACTCAACACTGACTGTGGGGACACTGGGAGTGGATCTCCCTGACTCAACACTGACTGTGGGGACACGGGGAGTGGATCTCCTGACTCAACACTGACTGTGGGGACACTGGGAGTGGATCCTCCTGACTCAATACTGAATGTGGGGACACTGGGAGTGAATCCCCCCTGACTCAACACTGACTGTGGGGACACTGGGAGTGGATTCCCCCTGACTCAACACTGACTGTGGGGACACTGGGAGTGGATCCCCCTGACTCAACACTGACTGTGGGGACACTGGGAGTGGATCCCCCCACCCCCTGACTCAACACTGGCTGTGGGGACACTGGGAGTGGATTCCCCTGACTCAACACTGACTGTGGAGACACTGGGAGTGGATCCCCCTGACTCAACACTGACTGTGGGGACACTGGGAGTGGATCCCCCTTACTCAACACTGGCTGTGGGGACACTGGGAGTGGATCCCCCTGACTCAACACTGACTGTGGGGACACTGGGAGTGGATCCCCCCCTGACGCAACGCTGACTGTGGGGACACTGGGAGTGGATCCCCCCCTGACTCAACACCGAGTGTGGTGACAGTGGGAGTGGATCCCCCTGACTCAACACTGACTGTGGGGACACTGGGAGTGGATCCCCCCTGACTCAACACTGACTGTGGGGAAACTGGGAGTGGATCCCCCTGACTCAACACTGACTGTGGGGACACTGGGAGTGGATCCCCTGACTCAGCACTGACTATGGGGTCACTGGGAGTGGACCCCCCTGACTCAACACTGACTGTGGGGACACTGGGAGTGGATCCCCCTGACTCAACACTGAATATATGGACACTGAGAGTGGATCCCCCTGACTCAACACTGAATGTGGGGACACTGGGAGTGGATCCCCTGACTCAACACTGACTGTGGGGTCACTGGGAGTGGATCCCCCTGACTCAACACTGGCTGTGGAGACACTGGGAGTGGATCCCCCTGACGCAACACTGACTGTGGGGACACTGGGAGTGGATCCCCCTGACTCAACACTGACTCTGTGGACACTGGGAGTGGATCCCCCTGACTCAACGCTGACTGTTGGGACACTGGGAGTGGATCCCCCTGACTCAACACTGACTGTGGGGACACTGGGAGTGGATCCCCCTGACTCAACACTGACTGTGGGGACACTGGGAGTGGATCTCCCTGACTCAACACTGACTGTGGGGACACTGGGAGTGGATCCCCTGACTCAACACTGCCTGTGGGGACACTGGGAGTGGATCCCCCTGACTCAACTCTGACTGTGGGGACGCTGGGAGTGGATCCCTCTGACTCAACACCGGCTGTGGGGACACTGGGAGTGGATTCCCCTGACTCAACACTGACTGTGGGGACACTGGGAGTGGATCCCCCTGACTCAACACTGACTGTGGGGACACTGGGAGTGGATCCACCTGACTCAACACTGACTGTGGGGACACTGGGAGTGGATCCCCCTGACTCAACACTGACTGTGGGGAAACTGGAAGTGGATCCACCTGACTCAACGCTGACTGTGGGCACACTGGGAGTGGATCTCCCTGACTCAACACTGACTGTGGGGTCACTGGGAGTGGATGCCCCCTGACTCAACTCTGACTGTGGGGAAACTGGGAGTGGATCCCCCCTGACTCAACTCTGACTGTGGGGAAACTGGGAGTGGATCCCCCTGACTCAACACTGACTGTGGGGACACTGGGAGTGGATCCCCCCTGACTCAACACTGACGGTGGCGTCACTGGGAGTGGATCTCCCTGACTCAACACTGACTGTGGGGACACTGGGAGTGGATCCCCTGACTCAACACTGACCGTGGGGACACTGTGAGTGGATCCCCATGACTCAACGCTGACTGTGGGGACATTGGGAGTGGATCCCCCTGAATCAACACTGACTGTGGGGACACTGGGAGTGGATCCCCCAGACTCAACACTGACTGTGGGGACACTGGGAGTGGATCTCCCTGACTCAACACTGACTGTGGGGACACGGGGAGTGGATCTCCTGACTCAACACTGACTGTGGGGACACTGGGAGTGGATCCCCCTGACTCAACACTGAATGTGGGGACACTGGGAGTGGATCCCCCCTGACTCAACACTGACTGTGGGGACACTGGGAGTGGATTCCTCCTGACTCAACACTGACTGTGGGGACACTGGGAGTAGATCCCCCCTGACTCAACACTGACTGTGGGGACACTGGGAGTGGATCCCCCCACCCCCTGACTCAACACTGGCTGTGGGGACACTGGGAGTGGATTCCCCTGACTCAACACTGACTGTGGGGACACTGGGAGTGGATCCCCCTGACTCAACACTGACTGTGGGGACACTGGGAGTGGATCCACCTTACTCAACACTGGCTGTGGGGACACTGGGAGTGGATCCCCCTGACTCAACACTGACTGTGGGGACACTGGGAGTGGATCCCCCCCTGACGCAACGCTGACTGTGGGGACACTGGGAGTGGATCCCCCCCTGACTCAACACCGAGTGTGGTGACAGTGGGAGTGGATCCCCCTGACTCAACACTGACTGTGGGGACACTGGGAGTGGATCCCCCCCTGACTCAACACTGACTGTGGGGACACTGGGAGTGGATCCCCCCTGACTCAACACTGACTGTGGGGAAACTGGGAGTTGATCCCCCTGACTCAACACTGACTGTTGGGACACTGGGAGTGGATCTCCCTGACTCAACACTGACTGTGGGGTCACTGGGAGTGGACCCCCCTGACTCAACACTGATTGTGGGGACACTGGGAGTGGATCCCCCTGACTCAACACTGAGTGTGGGGACACTGGGAGTGGATCCCCCTGACTCACCGCTGACTGTGGGGACACTGGGGGTGGATCCCCCTGACTCAACATTGACTGTGGGGACACTGGGAGTGGATCCACCTGACTCAACGCTGACTGTGGGGACACTGGGAGTGGATCCCCCTGACTCAACACTGACTGTGGGGACACTGGGAGTGGATCCCCCTGACTCAACACTGACTGTGGGGACACTGGGAGTGGATCCCCCTGACTCAACACTGACTGTGGGGACACTGGGAGTGGATCCCCCTGACTCAACACTGACTGTGGGGACACTGGGAGTGGATCCCTCTGACTTAACACTGACTGTGGGGTCTCTGGGAGTGGAGCCCCCTGACTCAACACTGACTGTGGGGTCTCTGGGAGTGGATCCCCCTGACTCAACACTGACCGTGGGGACACTGGGAATGGATCCCCCCCTGACTCAACATTGCCTGTGGGGACACTGGGAGTGGATCCCCCTGACTCAACACTGACTGTGGGGACACTGGGAGTGGATCCCCCTGACTCAACACTGACTCTGGAGACACTGGGAGTGGAACCCCCTGACGCAACACTGACTGTGGGGACACTGGGAGTGGATCCCCCTGACTCAACACTGACTCTGTGGACACTGGGAGTGGATCCCCCTGACTCAACGCTGACTGTGGGGACACTGGGAGTGGATCCCCCTGACTCAACACTGACTGTGGGGACACTGGGAGTGGATCCCCCTGACTCAACACTGACTGTGGGGACACTGGGAGTGGATCTCCCTGACTCAACACTGACTGTGGGGACACTGGGAGTGGATCCCCTGACTCAACACTGCTTGTGGGGACACTGGGAGTGGATCCCCCTGGCTCAACTCTGACTGTGGGGACGCTGGGAGTGGATCCCTCTGACTCAACACCGGCTGTGGGGACACTGGGAGTGGATTCCCCTGACTCAACACTGACTGTGGGGACACTGGGAGTGGATCCCCCTGACTCAACACTGACTGTGGGGACACTGGGAGTGGATCCACCTGACTCAACACTGACTGTGGGGACACTGGGAGTGGATCCCCCTGACTCAACACTGACTGTGGGGACACTGGAAGTGGATCCACCTGACTCAACGCTGACTGTGGGCACACTGGGAGTGGATCTCCCTGACTCAACACTGACTGTGGGGTCACTGGGAGTGGATGCCCCCTGACTCAACTCTGACTGTGGGGAAACTGGGAGTGGATCCCCCCTGACTCAACTCTGACTGTGGGGAAACTGGGAGTGGATCCCCCTGACTCAACACTGACTGTGGGGACACTGGGAGTGGATCCCCCCTGACTCAACACTGACTGTGGCGTCACTGGGAGTGGATCTCCCTGACTCAACACTTACTGTGGGGACACTGGGAGTGGATCCCCCTGACTCAACACTGACTGTGGGGACACTGTGAGTGGATCCCCGTGACTCAACGCTGACTGTGGGGACATTGGGAGTGGATCCCCCTGACTCAACACTGACTGTGGGGACACTGGGAGTGGATCTCCCTGACTCAACACTGACTGTGGGGACACTGGGAGTGGATCCCCCCTGACTCAACACTGGCTGTGGGGACACTGGGAGTGGATTCCCCTGACTCAACACTGACTGTGGGGACACTGGGAGTGGATCCCCCTGACTCAACACTGACTGTGGGGACACTGGGAGTGGATCCCCCTTACTCAACACTGGCTGTGGGGACACTGGGAGTGGATCCCCCTGACTCAACACTGACTGTGGGGACACTGGGAGTGGATCCCCCCTGACGCAACGCTGACTGTGGGGGCACTGGGAGTGGATCCCCCCCCCCTGACTCAACACCGAGTGTGGTGACAGTGGGAGTGGATCTCCCTGACTCAACACTGACTGTGGGGACACTGGGAGTGGATCCCCCCTGACTCAACACTGACTGTGGGGACACTGGGAGTGGATCCCCCCTGACTCAACACTGACTGTGGGGAAACTGGGAGTGGATCCACCTGACTCAACACTGACTGTGGGGACACTGGGAGTGGATCCCCCTTACTCAACACTGGCTGTGGGGTCACTGGGAGTGGATCCCCCTGACTCAACACTGGCTGTAGGGACACTGGGAGTGGATCCCTCTGACTTAACACTGACTGTGGGGTCTCTGGGAGTGGAGCCCCCTGACTCAACACTGACTATGGGGTCTCTGGGAGTGGATCCCCCTGACTCAACACTGACCGTGGGGACACTGGGAGTGGATCCCCCCTGACTCAACATTGCCTGTGGGGACACTGGGAGTGGATCCCCCTGACTCAACACTGACTGTGGGGACACTGGGAGTGGACCCCCCTGACTCAACACTGACTGTGGGGACACTGGGAGTGGATCACCATGACTCAACACTGACTGTGGGGACACTGTGAGTGGATCCCCGTGACTCAACACTGACTGTGGGGACATTGGGAGTGGATCCCCCTGACTCAACACTGACTGTGGGGACACTGGGAGTGGATCCCCCAGACTCAACACTGACTGTGGGGACACTGGGAGTGGATCTCCCTGACTCAACACTGACTGTGGGGACACGGGGAGTGGATCTCCTGACTCAACACTGACTGTGGGGACACTGGGAGTGGATCCCCCTGACTCAACACTGAATGTGGTGACACTGGGAGTGGATCCCCCCTGATTCAACACTGACTGTGGGGACACTGGGAGTGGATTCCCCCTGACTCAACACTGACTGTGGGGACACTGGGAGTGGATCCCCCCTGACTCAACACTGACTGTGGGGACACTGGGAGTGGATCCCCCCACCCCCTGACTCAACACTGGCTGTGGGGACACTGGGAGTGGATTCCCCTGACTCAACACTGACTGTGGGGACACTGGGAGTGGATCCCCCCCTGACTCAACACCGAGTGTGGTGACAGTGGGAGTGGATCCCCCCTGACTCAACACTGACTGTGGGGACACTGGGAGTGGATCCCCCCTGACTCAACACTGACTGTGGGGACACTGGGTGTGGATCCCCCCTGACTCAACACTGACTGTGGGGAAACTGGGAGTGGATCCCCCTGACTCAACACTGACTGTGGGGACACTGGGAGTGGATCCCCTGACTCAGCACTGACTGTGGGGTCACTGGGAGTGGACCCCCCTGACTCAACACTGACTGTGGGGAAACTGGGAGTGGATCCCCCTGACTCAACACTGAATATGTTGACACTGAGAGTGGATCCCCCTGACTCAACACTGAATGTGGGGACACTGGGAGTGGATCCCCTGACTCAACACTGACTGTGGGGTCACTGGGAGTGGATCCCCCTGACTCAACACTGACTGTGGAGACACTGGGAGTGGATCCCCCTGACGCAACACTGACTGTGGGGACACTGGGAGTGGATCCCCCTGACTCAACACTGACCATGTGGACACTGGGAGTGGATCCCCCTGACTCAACGCTGACTGTGGGGACACTGGGAGTGGATCCCCCTGACTCAACACTGACTGTGGGGACACTGGGAGTGGATCCCCCTGACTCAACACTGACTGTGGGGACACTGGGAGTGGATCTCCCTGACTCAACACTGACTGTGGGGACACTCGGAGTGGATCCCCTGACTCAACACTGCCTGTGGGGACACTGAGAGTGGATCCCCCTGACTCAACTCTGACTGTGGGGACGCTGGGAGTGGATGCCTCTGACTCAACACCGGCTGTGGGGACACTGGGAGTGGATTCCCCTGACTCAACACTGACTGTGGGGACACTGGGAGTGGATCCCCCTGACTCAACACTGACTGTGGGGACACTGGGAGTGGATCCACCTGACTCAACACTGACTGTGGGGACACTGGGAGTGGATCCCCCTGACTCAACACTGACTGTGGGGACACTGGAAGTGGATCCACCTGACTCAACGCTGACTGTGGGCACACTGGGAGTGGATCTCCCTGACTCAACACTGCCTGTGGGGTCACTGGGAGTGGATGCCCCCTGACTCAACTCTGACTGTGGGGAAACTGGGAGTGGATCCCCCCTGACTCAACTCTGACTGTCGGGAAACTGGGAGTGGATCCCCCTGACTCAACACTGACTGTGGGGACACTGGGAGTGGATCCCCCCCTGACTCAACACTGACTGTGGCGTCACTGGGAGTGGATCTCCCTGACTCAACACTTACTGTGGGGACACTGGGAGTGGATCCCCTGACTCAACACTGACTGTGGGGACACTGTGAGTGGATCCCCGTGACTCAACGCTGACTGTGGGGACATTGGGAGTGGATCCCCCTGACTCAACACTGACTGTGGGGACACTGGGAGTGGATCCCCCAGACTCAACACTGACTGTGGGGACACTGGGAGTGGATCTCCCTGACTCAACACTGACTGTGGGGACACGGGGAGTGGATCTCCTGACTCAACACTGACTGTGGGGACACTGGGAGTGGATCCCCCTGACTCAACACTGAATGTGGGGACACTGGGAGTGGATCCCCCCTGACTCAACACTGACTGTGGGGACACTGGGAGTGGATTCCCCCTGACTCAACACTGACTGTGGGGACACTGGGAGTGGATCCCCCCTGACTCAACACTGACTGTGGGGACACTGGGAGTGGATCCCCCCACCCCCTGACTCAACACTGGCTGTGGGGACACTGGGAGTGGATTCCCCTGACTCAACACTGACTGTGGGGACACTGGGAGTGGATCCCCCTGACTCAACACTGACTGTGGGGACACTGGGAGTGGATCCCCCTTACTCAACACTGGCTGTGGGGACACTGGGAGTGGATCCCCCTGACTCAACACTGACTGTGGGGACACTGGGAGTGGATCCCCCCTGACGCAACGCTGACTGTGGGGACACTGGGAGTGGATCCCCCCCTGACTCAACACCGAGTGTGGTGACAGTGGGAGTGGATCCCCCTGACTCAACACTGACTGTGGGGACACTGGGAGTGGATCCCCCCTGACTCAACACTGACTGTGGGGACACTGGGAGTGGATCCCCCCTGACTCAACACTGACTGTGGGGAAACTGGGAGTGGATCCCCTTGACTCAACACTGACTGTTGGGACACTGGGAGTGGATCTCCCTGACTCAACACTGACTGTGGGGTCACTGGGAGTGGACCCCCCTGACTCAACACTGACTGTGGGGACACTGGGAGTGGATCCCCCTGACTCAACACTGACTGTGGGGACACTGGGAGTGGATCCCCCTGACTCACCGCTGACTGTGGGGACACTGGGGGTGGATTCCCCTGACTCAACATTGACTGTGGGGACACTGGGAGTGGATCCACCTGACTCAACGCTGACTGTGGGGACACTGGGAGTGGATCCCCCTGACTCAACACTGACTGTGGGGACACTGGGAGTGGATCCCCCTGACTCAACACTGACTGTGGGGACACTGGGAGTGGATCCCACTGACTCAACACTGACTGTGGGGACACTGGGAGTGGATCCCCCTGACTCAACACTGACTGTGGGGACACTGGGAGTGGATCCCTCTGACTTAACACTGACTGTGGGGTCTCTGGGAGTGGAGCCCCCTGACTCAACACTGACTGTGGGGTCTCTGGGAGTGGATCCCCCTGACTCAACACTGACCGTGGGGACACTGGGAGTGGATCCCCCCTGACTCAACATTGCCTGTGGGGACACTGGGAGTGGATCCCCCTGACTCAACACTGACTGTGGGGACACTGGGAGTGGATCCCCCTGACTCAACACTGACTGTGGAGACACTGGGAGTGGAACCCCCTGACGCAACACTGACTGTGGGGACACTGGGAGTGGATCCCCCTGACTCAACACTGACTCTGTGGACACTGGGAGTGGATCCCACTGACTCAACGCTGACTGTGGGGACACTGGGAGTGGATCCCCCTGACTCAACACTGACTGTGGGGACACTGGGAGTGGATCCCCCTGACTCAACACTGACTGTGGGGACACTGGGAGTGGATCTCCCTGACTCAACACTGACTGTGGGGACACTGGGAGTGGATCCCCTGACTCAACACTGCCTGTGGGGACACTGGGAGTGGATCCCCCTGACTCAACTCTGACTGTGGGGACGCTGGGAGTGGATCCCTCTGACTCAACACCGGCTGTGGGGACACTGGGAGTGGATTCCCCTGACTCAACACTGACTGTGGGGACACTGGGAGTGGATCCCCCTGACTCAACACTGACTGTGGGGACACTGGGAGTGGATCCACCTGACTCAACACTGACTGTGGGGACACTGGGAGTGGATCCCCCTGACTCAACACTGACTGTGGGGACACTGGAAGTGGATCCACCTGACTCAACGCTGACTGTGGGCACACTGGGAGTGGATCTCTCTGACTCAACACTGACTGTGGGGTCACTGGGAGTGGATGCCCCCTGACTCAACTCTGACTGTGGGGAAACTGGGAGTGGATCCCCCCTGACTCAACTCTGACTGTGGGGAAACTGGGAGTGGATCCCCCTGACTCAACACTGACTGTGGGGACACTGGGAGTGGATCCCCCCTGACTCAACACTGACTGTGGCGTCACTGGGAGTGGATCTCCCTGACTCAACACTTACTGTGGGGACACTGGGAGTGGATCCCCCTGACTCAACACTAACTGTGGGGACACTGTGAGTGGATCCCCGTGACTCAACGCTGACTGTGGGGACATTGGGAGTGGATCCCCCTGACTCAACACTGACTGTGGGGACACTGGGAGTGGATCCCCCTGACTCGACACTGACTGTGGGGACACTGGGAGTGGATCTCCCTGACTAAACACTGACTGTGGGGACACTGGGAGTGGATCCCCCCTGACTCAACACTGGCTGTGGGGACACTGGGAGTGGATTCCCCTGACTCAACACTGACTGTGGGGACACTGGGAGTGGATCCCCCTGACTCAACACTGACTGTGGGGACACTGGGAGTGGATCCCCCTTACTCAACACTGGCTGTGGGGACACTGGGAGTGGATCCCCCTGACTCAACACTGACTGTGGGGACACTGGGAGTGGATCCCCCCTGACGCAACGCTGACTGTGGGGGCACTGGGAGTGGATCCCCCCTGACTCAACACCGAGTGTGGTGACAGTGGGAGTGGATCCCCCTGACTCAACACTGACTGTGGGGACACTGGGAGTGGATCCCCCCTGACTCAACACTGACTGTGGGGACACTGGGAGTGGATCCCCCCTGACTCAACACTGACTGTGGGGAAACTGGGAGTGGATCCCCCTGACTCAACACTGACTGTGGGGACACTGGGAGTGGATCTCCCTGACTCAACACTGACTGTGGGGTCACTGGGAGTGGACCCCCCTGACTCAACACTGACTGTGGGGACACTGGGAGTGGATCCCCCTGACTCAACACTGACTGTGGGGACACTGGGAGTGGATCCCCCTGACTCACCACTGACTGTGGGGACACTGGGGGTGGATCCCCCTGACTCAACATTGACTGTGGGGACACTGGGAGTGGATCCCCCTGACTCACCGCTGACTGTGGGGACACTGGGGGTGGATTCCCCTGACTCAACATTGACTGTGGGGACACTGGGAGTGGATCCACCTGACTCAACGCTGACTGTGGGGACACTGGGAGTGGATCCCCCTGACTCAACACTGACTGTGGGGACACTGGGAGTGGATCCCCCTGACTCAACACTGACTGTGGGGACACTGGGAGTGGATCCCACTGACTCAACACTGACTGTGGGGACACTGGGAGTGGATCTCCCTGACTCAACACTGACTGTGGGGTCAGTGGGAGTGGACCCCCCTGACTCAACACTGACTGTGGGGACACTGGGAGTGGATCCCCCTGACTCAACACTGACTGTGGGGACACTGGGAGTGGATCCCCCTGACTCACCACTGACTGTGGGGACACTGGGGGTGGATCCCACTGACTCAACACTGACTGTGGGGACACTGGGAGTGGATCCCCCTGACTCACCGCTGACTGTGGGGACACTGGGGGTGGATTCCCCTGACTCAACATTGACTGTGGGGACACTGGGAGTGGATCCACCTGACTCAACGCTGACTGTGGGGACACTGGGAGTGGATCCCCCTGACTCAACACTGACTGTGGGGACACTGGGAGTGGATCCCCCTGACTCAACACTGACTGTGGGGACACTGGGAGTGGATCCCACTGACTCAACACTGACTGTGGGGACACTGGGAGTGGATCCCCCTGACTCAACACTGACTGTGGGGACACTGGGAGTGGATCCCTCTGACTTAACACTGACTGTGGGGTCTCTGGGAGTGGAGCCCCCTGACTCAACACTGACTGTGGGGTCTCTGGGAGTGGATCCCCCTGACTCAACACTGACCGTGGGGACACTGGGAGTGGATCCCCCCTGACTCAACATTGCCTGTGGGGACACTGGGAGTGGATCCCCCTGACTCAACACTGACTGTGGGGACACTGGGAGTGGATCCCCCTGACTCAACACTGACTGTGGAGACACTGGGAGTGGAACCCCCTGACGCAACACTGACTGTGGGGACACTGGGAGTGGATCCCCCTGACTCAACACTGACTCTGTGGACACTGGGAGTGGATCCCACTGACTCAACGCTGACTGTGGGGACACTGGGAGTGGATCCCCCTGACTCAACACTGACTGTGGGGACACTGGGAGTGGATCACCCTGACTCAACACTGACTGTGGGGACACTGGGAGTGGATCTCCCTGACTCAACACTGACTGTGGGGACACTGGGAGTGGATCCCCTGACTCAACACTGCCTGTGGGGACACTGGGAGTGGATCCCCCTGACTCAACTCTGACTGTGGGGACGCTGGGAGTGGATCCCTCTGACTCAACACCGGCTGTGGGGACACTGGGAGTGGATTCCCCTGACTCAACACTGACTGTGGGGACACTGGGAGTGGATCCCCCTGACTCAACACTGACTATGGGGACACTGGGAGTGGATCCACCTGACTCAACACTGACTGTGGGGACACTGGGAGTGGATCCCCCTGACTCAACACTGACTGTGGGGACACTGGAAGTGGATCCACCTGACTCAACGCTGACTGTGGGCACACTGGGAGTGGATCTCCCTGACTCAACACTGACTGTGGGGTCACTGGGAGTGGATGCCCCCTGACTCAACTCTGACTGTGGGGAAACTGGGAGTGGATCCCCCCTGACTCAACTCTGACTGTGGGGAAACTGGGAGTGGATCCCCCTGACTCAACACTGACTGTGGGGACACTGGGAGTGGATCCCCCCTGACTCAACACTGACTGTGGCGTCACTGGGAGTGGATCTCCCTGACTCAACACTTACTGTGGGGACACTGGGAGTGGATCCCCCTGACTCAACACTAACTGTGGGGACACTGTGAGTGGATCCCCGTGACTCAACGCTGACTGTGGGGACATTGGGAGTGGATCCCCCTGACTCAACACTGACTGTGGGGACACTGGGAGTGGATCCCCCTGACTCGACACTGACTGTGGGGACACTGGGAGTGGATCTCCCTGACTAAACACTGACTGTGGGGACACTGGGAGTGGATCCCCCCTGACTCAACACTGGCTGTGGGGACACTGGGAGTGGATTCCCCTGACTCAACACTGACTGTGGGGACACTGGGAGTGGATCCCCCTGACTCAACACTGACTGTGGGGACACTGGGAGTGGATCCCCCTTACTCAACACTGGCTGTGGGGACACTGGGAGTGGATCCCCCTGACTCAACACTGACTGTGGGGACACTGGGAGTGGATCCCCCCTGACGCAACGCTGACTGTGGGGGCACTGGGAGTGGATCCCCCCTGACTCAACACCGAGTGTGGTGACAGTGGGAGTGGATCCCCCTGACTCAACACTGACTGTGGGGACACTGGGAGTGGATCCCCCCTGACTCAACACTGACTGTGGGGACACTGGGAGTGGATCCCCCCTGACTCAACACTGACTGTGGGGAAACTGGGAGTGGATCCCCCTGACTCAACACTGACTGTGGGGACACTGGGAGTGGATCTCCCTGACTCAACACTGACTGTGGGGTCACTGGGAGTGGACCCCCCTGACTCAACACTGACTGTGGGGACACTGGGAGTGGATCCCCCTGACTCAACACTGACTGTGGGGACACTGGGAGTGGATCCCCCTGACTCACCACTGACTGTGGGGACACTGGGGGTGGATCCCCCTGACTCAACATTGACTGTGGGGACACTGGGAGTGGATCCACCTGACTCAACGCTGACTGTGGGGACACTGGGAGTGGATCCCCCTGACTCAACACTGACTGTGGGGACACTGGGAGTGGATCCCCCTTACTCAACACTGGCTGTGGGGTCACTGGGAGTGGATCCCCCTGACTCAACACTGGCTGTAGGGACACTGGGAGTGGATCCCTCTGACTTAACACTGACTGTGGGGTCTCTGGGAGTGGAGCCCCCTGACTCAACACTGACTGTGGGGTCTCTGGGAGTGGATCCCCCTGACTCAACACTGACCGTGGGGACACTGGGAGTGGATCCCCCCTGACTCAACATTGCCTGTGGGGACACTGGGAGTGGATTCCCCTGACTCAACACTGACTGTGGGGACACTGGGAGTGGATCCCCCTGACTCAACTCTGACTGTGGGGACACTGGGAGTGGATCCCCCTGACTCAACACTGACTGTAGGGACACTGGGAGTGGATCTCCCTGACTCAACACTGACTGTGGGGACACTGGGAGTGGATTCCCCTGACTCAACACTGACTGTGGGGGCACTGGGAGTGGATCCCCCTGACTCAACTCTGACTGTGGGGACACTGGGAGTGGATCCCCCTGACTCAACACTGACTGTGGGGACACTGGGAGTGGATCCCCCTGACTCAACACTGACTGTGGGGACACTGGGAGTGGATCCCCCTGACTCAACACTGCCTGTGGGGACACTGGGAGTGGATCCCCATGACTCAACGCTGACTGTGGGTACACTGGGAGTGGATCCCCCTGACTCAACACTGACTGTGGGGACACTGGGAGTGGATCCCCATGACTCAACACTGACTGTGGAGACACTGGGAGTGGATCCCCCTGACTCAACACTGACCGTGGGGACACTGGGATTGGATCCCCCTGACTCAACACTGCCTGTGGGGACACTGGGAGTGGATCCCCCTGACTCAACACTGAATGTGGGGACACTGGGAGTGGATCCCCCTGACTCAACACTGGCTGTGGGCACACTGGGAGTGGATCACCCTGACTCAACACTGACTGTGGGGTCACTGGGAGTGGATCCCCCCTGACTCAACTCTGACTGTGGGGAAACTGGGAGTGAATCCCCCTGACTCAACACTGACTGTGGGGACACTAGGAGTGGATCCCCCCTGACTCAACACTGACGGTGGCGTCACGGGAAGTGGATCTCCCTGACTCAACACTGACTGTGGGGACACTGGGAGTGGATCCCCCTGACTCAACACTGACTGTGGGGACACTGGGAGTGGATCCCTCTGACTCAACACTGACTGTGGGGACACTGGGAGTGGATCCCCTGACTCAACACTGACTGTGGGGACACTGGGAGTGGATCCCCCTGACTTGACACTGACTGTGGGGACACTGGGAGTGGATCCCCCTGACTCAACACTGACTGTGGGGTCACAGGGAGTGGATCCCACTGACTCAACACTGACTGTGGGGACACTGGGAGTGGATTCCCCTGACTCAACACTGAATGTGGGGACACTGTGAGTGGATCCCCGTGACTCAACGCTGACTGTGGGGACATTGGGAGTGGATCCCCCTGACTCAACACTGACTGTGGGGACACTGGGAGTGGTTCCCCCAGACTCAACACTGACTGTGGGGACACTGGGAGTGGATCTCCCTGACTCAACACTGACTGTGGGGACACTGGGAGTGGATCCCCCTTACTCAACGCTGACTGTGGGGACACTGGGAGTGGATCCCCTGACTCAACATTGACTGTGGGGACACTGGGAGTGGATCCCCCTGACTCAACACTGACTGTGGGGACACTGGGAGTTGATCCCCCTGACTCGACCCTGACTGTGGGGACACTGGGAGTGGATCTCCCTGACTCAACACTGACTGTGGGGACACTGGGAGTGGATCCCCCCTGACTCAACACTGGCTGTGGGGACACTGGGAGTGGATTCCCCTGACTCACCACTGACTGTGGGGACACTGGGAGTGGATCCCCCTGACTCAACACTGACTGTGGGGACACTGGGAGTGGATCCCCCTTACTCAACACTGGCTGTGGGGACACTGGGAGTGGATCCCCCTGACTCAACACTGACTGTGGGGACACTGGGAGTGGATCCCCCCCTGACGCAACGCTGACTGTGGGGGCACTGGGAGTGGATCCCCCCTGACTCAACACCGAGTGTGGTGACAGTGGGAGTGGATCCCCCTGACTCAACACTGACTGTGGGGACACTGGGAGTGGATCCCCCCTGACTCAACACTGACTGTGGGGACACTGGGAGTGGATCCCCCCTGACTCAACACTGACTGTGGGGACACTGGGAGTGGATCCCCCTGACTCACCACTGACTGTGGGGACACTGGGGGTGGATCCCCCTGACTCAACATTGACTGTGGGGACACTGGGAGTGGATCCACCTGACTCAACGCTGACTGTGGGGACACTGGGAGTGGATCCCCTGACTCAACACTGACTGTGGGGACACTGGGAGTGGATCCCCCTGACTCAACACTGACTGTGGGGACACTGGGAGTGGATCCCCCTTACTCAACACTGGCTGTGGGGTCACTGGGAGTGGATCCCCTTGACTCAACACTGGCTGTAGGGACACTGGGAGTGGATCCCTCTGACTTAACACTGACTGTGGGGTCTCTGGGAGTGGAGCCCCCTGACTCAACACTGACTGTGGGGTCTCTGGGAGTGGATCCCCCTGACTCAACACTGACCGTGGGGACACTGGGAGTGGATCGCCCTGACTCAACATTGCCTGTGGGGACACTGGGAGTGGATCCCCCTGACTCAACACTGACTGTGGGGACACTGGGAGTGGACCCCCCTGACTCAACACTGACTGTGGGGACACTGGGAGTGGATCCCCATGACTCAACACTGACTCTGTGGACACTGGGAGTGGATCCCCCTGACTCAACACTGACTGTGGGGACACTGGGAGTGGATCCCCCAGACTCAACGCTGACTGTGGGGGCACTGGGAGTGGATCCCCCCCTGACTCAACACCGAGTGTGGTGACAGTGGGAGTGGATCCCCCTGACTCAACACTGACTGTGGGGACACTGGGAGTGGATCCCCCCTGACTCAACACTGACTGTGGGGACACTGGGAGTGGATCCCCCTCACTCAACGCTGACTGTGGGGACACTGGGAGTGGATCCCCTGACTCAACATTGACTGTGGGGACACTGGGAGTGGATCCCCCTGACTCAACACTGACTGTGGGGACACTGGGAGTTGATCCCCCTGACTCGACACTGACTGTGGGGACACTGGGAGTGGATCTCCCTGACTCAACATTGAATGTGTGGACACTGGGAGTGGATCCCCCCTGACTCAACACTGGCTGTGGGGACACTGGGAGTGGATTCCCCTGACTCAACACTGACTGTGGGGACACTGGGAGTGGATCCCCCTGACTCAGCACTGACTGTGGGGACACTGGGAGTGGATCCCCCTTACTCAACACTGGCTGTGGGGACACTGGGAGTGGATCCCCCTGACTCAACACTGACTGTGGGGACACTGGGAGTGGATCCCCCCCTGACGCAACGCTGACTGTGGGGGCACTGGGAGTGGATCCCCCCCTGACTCAACACCGAGTGTGGTGACAGTGGGAGTGGATCCCCCTGACTCAACACTGACTGTGGGGACACTGGGAGTGGATCCCCCCTGACTCAACACTGACTGTGGGGACACTGGGAGTGGATCCCCCCTGACTCAACACTGACTGTGGGGACACTGGGAGTGGATCCCCCTGACTCACCACTGACTGTGGGGACACTGGGGGTGGATCCCCCTGACTCAATATTGACTGTGGGGACACTGGGAGTGGATCCACCTGACTCAACGCTGACTGTGGGGACACTGGCAGTGGATCCCCCTGACTCAACACTGACTGTGGGGACACTGGGAGTGGATCCCCCTGACTCAACACTGACTGTGGGGACACTGGGAGTGGATCCCCCTGACTCAACACTGACTGTGGGGACACTGGGAGTGGATCCCCCTGACTCAACACTGACTGTGGGGACACTGGGAGTGGATCCCTCTGACTTAACACTGACTGTGGGGTCTCTGGGAGTGGAGCCCCCTGACTCAACACTGACTGTGGGGTCTCTGGGAGTGAATCCCCCTGACTCAACACTGACTGTGGGGACACTGGGAGTGGATCCCCCCTGACTCAACATTGCCTGTGGGGACACTGGGAGTGGATCCCCCTGACTCAACACTGACTATGGGGACACTGGGAGTGGACCCCCCTGGCTCAACACTGACTGTGGGGACACTGGGAGTGGATCCCCATGACTCAACACTGACTCTGTGGACACTGGGAGTGGATCCCACCGACTCAACGGTGACTGTGGGGACACTGGGAGTGGACCCCCCTGACTCAACACTGACTGTGGGGACACTGGGAGTGGATCCCCCTGACTCAACACTGACTGTGGGGACACTGGGAGTGGATCCCCCTGACTCAACACTGACTCTGTGGACACTGGGAGTGGATCCCCCTGACTCAACACTGACTGTGGGGACACTGGGAGTGGATCCCCCTGACTCAACACTGCCTGTGGGGACACTGGGAGTGGATCTCCCTGACTCAACACTGACTGTGGGGACACTGGGAGTGGATCCCCCCTGACTCAACACTGGCTGTGGGGACACTGGGAGTGGATTCCCCTGACTCAACACTGACTGTGGGGACACTGGGAGTGGATCCCCCTGACTCAACACTGACTGTGGGGACACTGGGAGTGGATCCCCCTTACTCAACACTGGCTGTGGGGACACTGGGAGTGGATCCCCCTGACTCAACACTGACTGTGGGGACACTGGGAGTGGATCCCCCCTGACGCAACGCTGACTGTGGGGGCACTGGGAGTGGATCCCCCCCCTGACTCAACACCGAGTGTGGTGACAGTGGGAGTGGATCTCCCTGACTCAACACTGACTGTGGGGACACTGGGAGTGGATCCCCCCTGACTCAACACTGACTGTGGGGACACTGGGAGTGGATCCCCCCTGACTCAACACTGACTGTGGGGAAACTGGGAGTGGATCCCCCTGACTCAACACTGCCTGTGGGGACACTGGGAGTGGATCCCCATGACTCAACGCTGACTGTGGGTACACTGGGAGTGGATCCCCCTGACTCAACACTGACTGTGGGGACACTGGGAGTGGATCCCCATGACTCAACACTGACTGTGGAGACACTGGGAGTGGATCCCCCTGACTCAACACTGACCGTGGGGACACTGGGATTGGATCCCCCTGACTCAACACTGCCTGTGGGGACACTGGGAGTGGATCCCCCTGACTCAACACTGAATGTGGGGACACTGGGAGTGGATCCCCCTGACTCAACACTGGCTGTGGGCACACTGGGAGTGGATCACCCTGACTCAACACTGACTGTGGGGTCACTGGGAGTGGATCCCCCCTGACTCAACTCTGACTGTGGGGAAACTGGGAGTGAATCCCCCTGACTCAACACTGACTGTGGGGACACTAGGAGTGGATCCCCCCTGACTCAACACTGACGGTGGCGTCACGGGAAGTGGATCTCCCTGACTCAACACTGACTGTGGGGACACTGGGAGTGGATCCCCCTGACTCAACACTGACTGTGGGGACACTGGGAGTGGATCCCTCTGACTCAACACTGACTGTGGGGACACTGGGAGTGGATCCCCTGACTCAACACTGACTGTGGGGACACTGGGAGTGGATCCCCCTGACTTGACACTGACTGTGGGGACACTGGGAGTGGATCCCCCTGACTCAACACTGACTGTGGGGTCACTGGGAGTGGATCCCACTGACTCAACACTGACTGTGGGGACACTGGGAGTGGATTCCCCTGACTCAACACTGAATGTGGGGACACTGTGAGTGGATCCCCGTGACTCAACGCTGACTGTGGGGACATTGGGAGTGGATCCCCCTGACTCAACACTGACTGTGGGGACACTGGGAGTGGTTCCCCCAGACTCAACACTGACTGTGGGGACACTGGGAGTGGATCTCCCTGACTCAACACTGACTGTGGGGACACTGGGAGTGGATCCCCCTTACTCAACGCTGACTGTGGGGACACTGGGAGTGGATCCCCTGACTCAACATTGACTGTGGGGACACTGGGAGTGGATCCCCCTGACTCAACACTGACTATGGGGACACTGGGAGTTGATCCCCCTGACTCGACCCTGACTGTGGGGACACTGGGAGTGGATCTCCCTGACTCAACACTGACTGTGGGGACACTGGGAGTGGATCCCCCTGACTCAACACTGGCTGTGGGGACACTGGGAGTGGATTCCCCTGACTCACCACTGACTGTGGGGACACTGGGAGTGGATCCCCCTGACTCAACACTGACTGTGGGGACACTGGGAGTGGATCCCCCTTACTCAACACTGGCTGTGGGGACACTGGGAGTGGAT
Source organism: Pristiophorus japonicus (assembly GCF_044704955.1). NCBI lineage: Eukaryota > Metazoa > Chordata > Chondrichthyes > Pristiophoridae > Pristiophorus > Pristiophorus japonicus. The sequence goes on along the minus strand of NC_091979.1, from coordinate 331,265,607 downwards.
CCCCCTGACTCAACACTGACTGTGGGGACACTGGGAGTGGATCCCCCCCTGACGCAACGCTGACTGTGGGGACACTGGGAGTGGATCCCCCCTGACTCAACACCGAGTGTGGTGACAGTGGGAGTGGATCCCCCTGACTCAACACTGACTGTGGGGACACTGGGAGTGGATCCCCCCTGACTCAACACTGACTGTGGGGACACTGGGAGTGGATCCCCCCTGACTCAACACTGACTGTGGGGACACTGGGAGTGGATCCCCCTGACTCACCACTGACTGTGGGGACACTGGGGGTGGATCCCCCTGACTCAACATTGACTGTGGGGACACTGGGAGTGGATCCACCTGACTCAACGCTGACTGTGGGGACACTGGGAGTGGATCCCCCTGACTCAACACTGACTGTGGGGACACTGGGAGTGGATCCCCCTGACTCAACACTGACTGTGGGGACACTGGGAGTGGATCCCCCTTACTCAACACTGGCTGTGGCGTCACTGGGAGTGGATCCCCTTGACTCAACACTGGCTGTAGGGACACTGGGAGTGGATCCCTCTGACTTAACACTGACTGTGGGGTCTCTGGGAGTGGAGCCCCCTGACTCAACACTGACTGTGGGGTCTCTGGGAGTGGATCCCCCTGACTCAACACTGACCGTGGGGACACTGGGAGTGGATCGCCCTGACTCAACATTGCCTGTGGGGACACTGGGAGTGGATCTCCCTGACTCAACACTGACTGTGGGGACACTGGGAGTGGATCCCCCCTGACTCAACACTGGCTGTGGGGACACTGGGAGTGGATTCCCCTGACTCAACACTGACTGTGGGGACACTGGGAGTGGATCCCCCTGACTCAACACTGACTGTGGGGACACTGGGAGTGGATCCCCCTTACTCAACACTGGCTGTGGGGACACTGGGAGTGGATCCCCCTGACTCAACACTGACTGTGGGGACACTGGGAGTGGATCCCCCCTGACGCAACGCTGACTGTGGGGGCACTGGGAGTGGATCCCCCCCTGACTCAACACCGAGTGTGGTGACAGTGGGAGTGGATCTCCCTGACTCAACACTGACTGTGGGGACACTGGGAGTGGATCCCCCCTGACTCAACACTGACTGTGGGGACACTGGGAGTGGATCCCCCCTGACTCAACACTGACTGTGGGGAAACTGGGAGTGGATCCCCCTGACTCAACACTGCCTGTGGGGACACTGGGAGTGGATCCCCATGACTCAACGCTGACTGTGGGTACACTGGGAGTGGATCCCCCTGACTCAACACTGACTGTGGGGACACTGGGAGTGGATCCCCATGACTCAACACTGACTGTGGAGACACTGGGAGTGGATCCCCCTGACTCAACACTGACCGTGGGGACACTGGGATTGGATCCCCCTGACTCAACACTGCCTGTGGGGACACTGGGAGTGGATCCCCCTGACTCAACACTGAATGTGGGGACACTGGGAGTGGATCCCCCTGACTCAACACTGGCTGTGGGCACACTGGGAGTGGATCACCCTGACTCAACACTGACTGTGGGGTCACTGGGAGTGGATCCCCCCTGACTCAACTCTGACTGTGGGGAAACTGGGAGTGAATCCCCCTGACTCAACACTGACTGTGGGGACACTAGGAGTGGATCCCCCCTGACTCAACACTGACGGTGGCGTCACGGGAAGTGGATCTCCCTGACTCAACACTGACTGTGGGGACACTGGGAGTGGATCCCCCTGACTCAACACTGACTGTGGGGACACTGGGAGTGGATCCCTCTGACTCAACACTGACTGTGGGGACACTGGGAGTGGATCCCCTGACTCAACACTGACTGTGGGGACACTGGGAGTGGATCCCCCTGACTTGACACTGACTGTGGGGACACTGGGAGTGGATCCCCCTGACTCAACACTGACTGTGGGGTCACTGGGAGTGGATCCCACTGACTCAACACTGACTGTGGGGACACTGGGAGTGGATTCCCCTGACTCAACACTGAATGTGGGGACACTGTGAGTGGATCCCCGTGACTCAACGCTGACTGTGGGGACATTGGGAGTGGATCCCCCTGACTCAACACTGACTGTGGGGACACTGGGAGTGGTTCCCCCAGACTCAACACTGACTGTGGGGACACTGGGAGTGGATCTCCCTGACTCAACACTGACTGTGGGGACACTGGGAGTGGATCCCCCTTACTCAACGCTGACTGTGGGGACACTGGGAGTGGATCCCCTGACTCAACATTGACTGTGGGGACACTGGGAGTGGATCCCCCTGACTCAACACTGACTGTGGGGACACTGGGAGTTGATCCCCCTGACTCGACCCTGACTGTGGGGACACTGGGAGTGGATCTCCCTGACTCAACACTGACTGTGGGGACACTGGGAGTGGATCCCCCCTGACTCAACACTGGCTGTGGGGACACTGGGAGTGGATTCCCCTGACTCACCACTGACTGTGGGGACACTGGGAGTGGATCCCCCTGACTCAACACTGACTGTAGGGACACTGGGAGTGGATCCCCCTTACTCAACACTGGCTGTGGGGACACTGGGAGTGGATCCCCCTGACTCAACACTGACTGTGGGGACACTGGGAGTGGATCCCCCCCTGACGCAACGCTGACTGTGGGGGCACTGGGAGTGGATCCCCCCTGACTCAACACCGAGTGTGGTGACAGTGGGAGTGGATCCCCCTGACTCAACACTGACTGTGGGGACACTGGGAGTGGATCCCCCCTGACTCAACACTGACTGTGGGGACACTGGGAGTGGATCCCCCCTGACTCAACACTGACTGTGGGGACACTGGGAGTGGATCCCCCTGACTCACCACTGACTGTGGGGACACTGGGGGTGGATCCCCCTGACTCAACATTGACTGTGGGGACACTGGGAGTGGATCCACCTGACTCAACGCTGACTGTGGGGACACTGGGAGTGGATCCCCCTGACTCAACACTGACTGTGGGGACACTGGGAGTGGATCCCCCTGACTCAACACTGACTGTGGGGACACTGGGAGTGGATCCCCCTTACTCAACACTGGCTGTGGGGTCACTGGGAGTGGATCCCCTTGACTCAACACTGGCTGTAGGGACACTGGGAGTGGATCCCTCTGACTTAACACTGACTGTGGGGTCTCTGGGAGTGGAGCCCCCTGACTCAACACTGACTGTGGGGTCTCTGGGAGTGGATCCCCCTGACTCAACACTGACCGTGGGGACACTGGGAGTGGATCGCCCTGACTCAACATTGCCTGTGGGGACACTGGGAGTGGATCCCCCTGACTCAACACTGACTGTGGGGACACTGGGAGTGGACCCCCCTGACTCAACACTGACTGTGGGGACACTGGGAGTGGATCCCCATGACTCAACACTGACTCTGTGGACACTGGGAGTGGATCCCCCTGACTCAACACTGACTGTGGGGACACTGGGAGTGGATCCCCCAGACTCAACGCTGACTGTGGGGGCACTGGGAGTGGATCCCCCCCTGACTCAACACCGAGTGTGGTGACAGTGGGAGTGGATCCCCCTGACTCAACACTGACTGTGGGGACACTGGGAGTGGATCCCCCCTGACTCAACACTGACTGTGGGGACACTGGGAGTGGATCCCCCTCACTCAACGCTGACTGTGGGGACACTGGGAGTGGATCCCCTGACTCAACATTGACTGTGGGGACACTGGGAGTGGATCCCCCTGACTCAACACTGACTGTGGGGACACTGGGAGTTGATCCCCCTGACTCGACACTGACTGTGGGGACACTGGGAGTGGATCTCCCTGACTCAACATTGAATGTGTGGACACTGGGAGTGGATCCCCCCTGACTCAACACTGGCTGTGGGGACACTGGGAGTGGATTCCCCTGACTCAACACTGACTGTGGGGACACTGGGAGTGGATCCCCCTGACTCAGCACTGACTGTGGGGACACTGGGAGTGGATCCCCCTTACTCAACACTGGCTGTGGGGACACTGGGAGTGGATCCCCCTGACTCAACACTGACTGTGGGGACACTGGGAGTGGATCCCCCCCTGACGCAACGCTGACTGTGGGGGCACTGGGAGTGGATCCCCCCCTGACTCAACACCGAGTGTGGTGACAGTGGGAGTGGATCCCCCTGACTCAACACTGACTGTGGGGACACTGGGAGTGGATCCCCCCTGACTCAACACTGACTGTGGGGACACTGGGAGTGGATCCCCCCTGACCAAACACTGACTGTGGGGACACTGGGAGTGGATCCCCCTGACTCACCACTGACTGTGGGGACACTGGGGGTGGATCCCCCTGACTCAATATTGACTGTGGGGACACTGGGAGTGGATCCACCTGACTCAACGCTGACTGTGGGGACACTGGCAGTGGATCCCCCTGACTCAACACTGACTGTGGGGACACTGGGAGTGGATCCCCCTGACTCAACACTGACTGTGGGGACACTGGGAGTGGATCCCCCTGACTCAACACTGACTGTGGGGACACTGGGAGTGGATTCCCCTGACTCAACACTGACTGTGGGGACACTGGGAGTGGATCCCTCTGACTTAACACTGACTGTGGGGTCTCTGGGAGTGGAGCCCCCTGACTCAACACTGACTGTGGGGTCTCTGGGAGTGAATCCCCCTGACTCAACACTGACTGTGGGGACACTGGGAGTGGATCCCCCCTGACTCAACATTGCCTGTGGGGACACTGGGAGTGGATCCCCCTGACTCAACACTGACTATGGGGACACTGGGAGTGGACCCCCCTGACTCAACACTGACTGTGGGGACACTGGGAGTGGATCCCCATGACTCAACACTGACTCTGTGGACACTGGGAGTGGATCCCACCGACTCAACGGTGACTGTGGGGACACTGGGAGTGGACCCCCCTGACTCAACACTGACTGTGGGGACACTGGGAGTGGATCCCCCTGACTCAACACTGACTGTGGGGACACTGGGAGTGGATCCCCCTGACTCAACACTGACTCTGTGGACACTGGGAGTGGATCCCCCTGACTCAACACTGACTGTGGGGACACTGGGAGTGGATCCCCCTGACTCAACACTGCCTGTGGGGACACTGGGAGTGGATCTCCCTGACTCAACACTGACTGTGGGGACACTGGGAGTGGATCCGCCCTGACTCAACACTGGCTGTGGGGACACTGGGAGTGGATTCCCCTGACTCAACACTGACTGTGGGGACACTGGGAGTGGATCCCCCTGACTCAACACTGACTGTGGGGACACTGGGAGTGGATCCCCCTTACTCAACACTGGCTGTGGGGACACTGGGAGTGGATCCCCCTGACTCAACACTGACTGTGGGGACACTGGGAGTGGATCCCCCCTGACGCAACGCTGACTGTGGGGGCACTGGGAGTGGATCCCCCCTGACTCAACACCGAGTGTGGTGACAGTGGGAGTGGATCTCCCTGACTCAACACTGACTGTGGGGACACTGGGAGTGGATCCCCCCTGACTCAACACTGACTGTGGGGAAACTGGGAGTGGATCCACCTGACTCAACACTGACTGTGGGGACACTGGGAGTGGATCCCCCTTACTCAACACTGGCTGTGGGGTCACTGGGAGTGGATCCCCCTGACTCAACACTGACTGTGGGGACACTGGGAGTTGATCCCCCTGACTCGACCCTGACTGTGGGGACACTGGGAGTGGATCTCCCTGACTCAACACTGACTGTGGGGACACTGGGAGTGGATCCCCCCTGACTCAACACTGGCTGTGGGGACACTGGGAGTGGATTCCCCTGACTCACCACTGACTGTGGGGACACTGGGAGTGGATCCCCCTGACTCAACACTGACTGTGGGGACACTGGGAGTGGATCCCCCTTACTCAACACTGGCTGTGGGGACACTGGGAGTGGATCCCCCTGACTCAACACTGACTGTGGGGACACTGGGAGTGGATCCCCCCCTGACGCAACGCTGACTGTGGGGGCACTGGGAGTGGATCCCCCCTGACTCAACACCGAGTGTGGTGACAGTGGGAGTGGATCCCCCTGACTCAACACTGACTGTGGGGACACTGGGAGTGGATCCCCCCTGACTCAACACTGACTGTGGGGACACTGGGAGTGGATCCCCCCTGACTCAACACTGACTGTGGGGACACTGGGAGTGGATCCCCCTGACTCACCACTGACTGTGGGGACACTGGGGGTGGATCCCCCTGACTCAACATTGACTGTGGGGACACTGGGAGTGGATCCACCTGACTCAACGCTGACTGTGGGGACACTGGGAGTGGATCCCCCTGACTCAACACTGACTGTGGGGACACTGGGAGTGGATCCCCCTGACTCAACACTGACTGTGGGGACACTGGGAGTGGATCCCCCTTACTCAACACTGGCTGTGGGGTCACTGGGAGTGGATCCCCTTGACTCAACACTGGCTGTAGGGACACTGGGAGTGGATCCCTCTGACTTAACACTGACTGTGGGGACACTGGGAGTGGATCTCCCTGACTCAACACTGACTGTGGGGACACTGGGAGTGGATCCCCCCTGACTCAACACTGGCTGTGGGGACACTGGGAGTGGATTCCCCTGACTCACCACTGACTGTGGGGACACTGGGAGTGGATCCCCCTGACTCAACACTGACTGTAGGGACACTGGGAGTGGATCCCCCTTACTCAACACTGGCTGTGGGGACACTGGGAGTGGATCCCCCTGACTCAACACTGACTGTGGGGACACTGGGAGTGGATCCCCCCCTGACGCAACGCTGACTGTGGGGGCACTGGGAGTGGATCCCCCCTGACTCAACACCGAGTGTGGTGACAGTGGGAGTGGATCCCCCTGACTCAACACTGACTGTGGGGACACTGGGAGTGGATCCCCCCTGACTCAACACTGACTGTGGGGACACTGGGAGTGGATCCCCCCTGACTCAACACTGACTGTGGGGACACTGGGAGTGGATCCCCCTGACTCACCACTGACTGTGGGGACACTGGGGGTGGATCCCCCTGACTCAACATTGACTGTGGGGACACTGGGAGTGGATCCACCTGACTCAACGCTGACTGTGGGGACACTGGGAGTGGATCCCCCTGACTCAACACTGACTGTGGGGACACTGGGAGTGGATCCCCCTGACTCAACACTGACTGTGGGGACACTGGGAGTGGATCCCCCTTACTCAACACTGGCTGTGGGGTCACTGGGAGTGGATCCCCTTGACTCAACACTGGCTGTAGGGACACTGGGAGTGGATCCCTCTGACTTAACACTGACTGTGGGGTCTCTGGGAGTGGAGCCCCCTGACTCAACACTGACTGTGGGGTCTCTGGGAGTGGATCCCCCTGACTCAACACTGACCGTGGGGACACTGGGAGTGGATCGCCCTGACTCAACATTGCCTGTGGGGACACTGGGAGTGGATCCCCCTGACTCAACACTGACTGTGGGGACACTGGGAGTGGACCCCCCTGACTCAACACTGACTGTGGGGACACTGGGAGTGGATCCCCATGACTCAACACTGACTCTGTGGACACTGGGAGTGGATCCCCCTGACTCAACACTGACTGTGGGGACACTGGGAGTGGATCCCCCAGACTCAACGCTGACTGTGGGGGCACTGGGAGTGGATCCCCCCCTGACTCAACACCGAGTGTGGTGACAGTGGGAGTGGATCCCCCTGACTCAACACTGACTGTGGGGACACTGGGAGTGGATCCCCCCTGACTCAACACTGACTGTGGGGACACTGGGAGTGGATCCCCCTCACTCAACGCTGACTGTGGGGACACTGGGAGTGGATCCCCTGACTCAACATTGACTGTGGGGACACTGGGAGTGGATCCCCCTGACTCAACACTGACTGTGGGGACACTGGGAGTTGATCCCCCTGACTCGACACTGACTGTGGGGACACTGGGAGTGGATCTCCCTGACTCAACATTGAATGTGTGGACACTGGGAGTGGATCCCCCCTGACTCAACACTGGCTGTGGGGACACTGGGAGTGGATTCCCCTGACTCAACACTGACTGTGGGGACACTGGGAGTGGATCCCCCTGACTCAGCACTGACTGTGGGGACACTGGGAGTGGATCCCCCTTACTCAACACTGGCTGTGGGGACACTGGGAGTGGATCCCCCTGACTCAACACTGACTGTGGGGACACTGGGAGTGGATCCCCCCCTGACGCAACGCTGACTGTGGGGGCACTGGGAGTGGATCCCCCCCTGACTCAACACCGAGTGTGGTGACAGTGGGAGTGGATCCCCCTGACTCAACACTGACTGTGGGGACACTGGGAGTGGATCCCCCCTGACTCAACACTGACTGTGGGGACACTGGGAGTGGATCCCCCCTGACCAAACACTGACTGTGGGGACACTGGGAGTGGATCCCCCTGACTCACCACTGACTGTGGGGACACTGGGGGTGGATCCCCCTGACTCAATATTGACTGTGGGGACACTGGGAGTGGATCCACCTGACTCAACGCTGACTGTGGGGACACTGGCAGTGGATCCCCCTGACTCAACACTGACTGTGGGGACACTGGGAGTGGATCCCCCTGACTCAACACTGACTGTGGGGACACTGGGAGTGGATCCCCCTGACTCAACACTGACTGTGGGGACACTGGGAGTGGATTCCCCTGACTCAACACTGACTGTGGGGACACTGGGAGTGGATCCCTCTGACTTAACACTGACTGTGGGGTCTCTGGGAGTGGAGCCCCCTGACTCAACACTGACTGTGGGGTCTCTGGGAGTGAATCCCCCTGACTCAACACTGACTGTGGGGACACTGGGAGTGGATCCCCCCTGACTCAACATTGCCTGTGGGGACACTGGGAGTGGATCCCCCTGACTCAACACTGACTATGGGGACACTGGGAGTGGACCCCCCTGACTCAACACTGACTGTGGGGACACTGGGAGTGGATCCCCATGACTCAACACTGACTCTGTGGACACTGGGAGTGGATCCCACCGACTCAACGGTGACTGTGGGGACACTGGGAGTGGACCCCCCTGACTCAACACTGACTGTGGGGACACTGGGAGTGGATCCCCCTGACTCAACACTGACTGTGGGGACACTGGGAGTGGATCCCCCTGACTCAACACTGACTCTGTGGACACTGGGAGTGGATCCCCCTGACTCAACACTGACTGTGGGGACACTGGGAGTGGATCCCCCTGACTCAACACTGCCTGTGGGGACACTGGGAGTGGATCTCCCTGACTCAACACTGACTGTGGGGACACTGGGAGTGGATCCGCCCTGACTCAACACTGGCTGTGGGGACACTGGGAGTGGATTCCCCTGACTCAACACTGACTGTGGGGACACTGGGAGTGGATCCCCCTGACTCAACACTGACTGTGGGGACACTGGGAGTGGATCCCCCTTACTCAACACTGGCTGTGGGGACACTGGGAGTGGATCCCCCTGACTCAACACTGACTGTGGGGACACTGGGAGTGGATCCCCCCTGACGCAACGCTGACTGTGGGGGCACTGGGAGTGGATCCCCCCTGACTCAACACCGAGTGTGGTGACAGTGGGAGTGGATCTCCCTGACTCAACACTGACTGTGGGGACACTGGGAGTGGATCCCCCCTGACTCAACACTGACTGTGGGGAAACTGGGAGTGGATCCACCTGACTCAACACTGACTGTGGGGACACTGGGAGTGGATCCCCCTTACTCAACACTGGCTGTGGGGTCACTGGGAGTGGATCCCCCTGACTCAACACTGACTGTGGGGACACTGGGAGTTGATCCCCCTGACTCGACCCTGACTGTGGGGACACTGGGAGTGGATCTCCCTGACTCAACACTGACTGTGGGGACACTGGGAGTGGATCCCCCCTGACTCAACACTGGCTGTGGGGACACTGGGAGTGGATTCCCCTGACTCACCACTGACTGTGGGGACACTGGGAGTGGATCCCCCTGACTCAACACTGACTGTGGGGACACTGGGAGTGGATCCCCCTTACTCAACACTGGCTGTGGGGACACTGGGAGTGGATCCCCCTGACTCAACACTGACTGTGGGGACACTGGGAGTGGATCCCCCCCTGACGCAACGCTGACTGTGGGGGCACTGGGAGTGGATCCCCCCTGACTCAACACCGAGTGTGGTGACAGTGGGAGTGGATCCCCCTGACTCAACACTGACTGTGGGGACACTGGGAGTGGATCCCCCCTGACTCAACACTGACTGTGGGGACACTGGGAGTGGATCCCCCCTGACTCAACACTGACTGTGGGGACACTGGGAGTGGATCCCCCTGACTCACCACTGACTGTGGGGACACTGGGGGTGGATCCCCCTGACTCAACATTGACTGTGGGGACACTGGGAGTGGATCCACCTGACTCAACGCTGACTGTGGGGACACTGGGAGTGGATCCCCCTGACTCAACACTGACTGTGGGGACACTGGGAGTGGATCCCCCTGACTCAACACTGACTGTGGGGACACTGGGAGTGGATCCCCCTTACTCAACACTGGCTGTGGGGTCACTGGGAGTGGATCCCCTTGACTCAACACTGGCTGTAGGGACACTGGGAGTGGATCCCTCTGACTTAACACTGACTGTGGGGTCTCTGGGAGTGGAGCCCCCTGACTCAACACTGACTGTGGGGTCTCTGGGAGTGGATCCCCCTGACTCAACACTGACCGTGGGGACACTGGGAGTGGATCGCCCTGACTCAACATTGCCTGTGGGGACACTGGGAGTGGATCCCCCTGACTCAACACTGACTGTGGGGACACTGGGAGTGGACCCCCCTGACTCAACACTGACTGTGGGGACACTGGGAGTGGATCCCCATGACTCAACACTGACTCTGTGGACACTGGGAGTGGATCCCCCTGACTCAACACTGACTGTGGGGACACTGGGAGTGGATCCCCCAGACTCAACGCTGACTGTGGGGGCACTGGGAGTGGATCCCCCCCTGACTCAACACCGAGTGTGGTGACAGTGGGAGTGGATCCCCCTGACTCAACACTGACTGTGGGGACACTGGGAGTGGATCCCCCTGACTCAACACTGACTGTGGGGACACTGGGAGTGGATCCCCCCTGACTCAACACTGACTGTGGGGACACTGGGAGTGGATCCCCCTCACTCAACGCTGACTGTGGGGACACTGGGAGTGGATCCCCTGACTCAACATTGACTGTGGGGACACTGGGAGTGGATCCCCCTGACTCAACACTGACTGTGGGGACACTGGGAGTTGATCCCCCTGACTCGACACTGACTGTGGGGACACTGGGAGTGGATCTCCCTGACTCAACATTGAATGTGTGGACACTGGGAGTGGATCCCCCCTGACTCAACACTGGCTGTGGGGACACTGGGAGTGGATTCCCCTGACTCAACACTGACTGTGGGGACACTGGGAGTGGATCCCCCTGACTCAGCACTGACTGTGGGGACACTGGGAGTGGATCCCCCTTACTCAACACTGGCTGTGGGGACACTGGGAGTGGATCCCCCTGACTCAACACTGACTGTGGGGACACTGGGAGTGGATCCCCCCCTGACGCAACGCTGACTGTGGGGGCACTGGGAGTGGATCCCCCCCTGACTCAACACCGAGTGTGGTGACAGTGGGAGTGGATCCCCCTGACTCAACACTGACTGTGGGGACACTGGGAGTGGATCCCCCCTGACTCAACACTGACTGTGGGGACACTGGGAGTGGATCCCCCCTGACTCAACACTGACTGTGGGGACACTGGGAGTGGATCCCCCTGACTCACCACTGACTGTGGGGACACTGGGGGTGGATCCCCCTGACTCAATATTGACTGTGGGGACACTGGGAGTGGATCCACCTGACTCAACGCTGACTGTGGGGACACTGGCAGTGGATCCCCCTGACTCAACACTGACTGTGGGGACACTGGGAGTGGATCCCCCTGACTCAACACTGACTGTGGGGACACTGGGAGTGGATCCCCCTGACTCAACACTGACTGTGGGGACACTGGGAGTGGATCCCCCTGACTCAACACTGACTGTGGGGACACTGGGAGTGGATCCCTCTGACTTAACACTGACTGTGGGGTCTCTGGGAGTGGAGCCCCCTGACTCAACACTGACTGTGGGGTCTCTGGGAGTGAATCCCCCTGACTCAACACTGACTGTGGGGACACTGGGAGTGGATCCCCCCTGACTCAACATTGCCTGTGGGGACACTGGGAGTGGATCCCCCTGACTCAACACTGACTATGGGGACACTGGGAGTGGACCCCCCTGACTCAACACTGACTGTGGGGACACTGGGAGTGGATCCCCATGACTCAACACTGACTCTGTGGACACTGGGAGTGGATCCCACCGACTCAACGGTGACTGTGGGGACACTGGGAGTGGACCCCCCTGACTCAACACTGACTGTGGGGACACTGGGAGTGGATCCCCCTGACTCAACACTGACTGTGGGGACACTGGGAGTGGATCCCCCTGACTCAACACTGACTCTGTGGACACTGGAAGTGGATCCCCCTGACTCAACACTGACTGTGGGGACACTGGGAGTGGATCCCCCTGACTCAACACTGCCTGTGGGGACACTGGGAGTGGATCTCCCTGACTCAACACTGACTGTGGGGACACTGGGAGTGGATCCCCCCTGACTCAACACTGGCTGTGGGGACACTGGGAGTGGATTCCCCTGACTCAACACTGACTGTGGGGACACTGGGAGTGGATCCCCCTGACTCAACACTGACTGTGGGGACACTGGGAGTGGATCCCCCTTACTCAACACTGACTGTGGGGACACTGGGAGTGGATCCCCCTGACTCAACACTGACTGTGGGGACACTGGGAGTGGATCCCCCCTGACGCAACGCTGACTGTGGGGGCACTGGGAGTGGATCCCCCCCTGACTCAACACCGAGTGTGGTGACAGTGGGAGTGGATCTCCCTGACTCAACACTGACTGTGGGGACACTGGGAGTGGATCCCCCCTGACTCAACACTGACTGTGGGGACACTGGGAGTGGATCCCCCCTGACTCAACACTGACTGTGGGGAAACTGGGAGTGGATCCACCTGACTCAACACTGACTGTGGGGACACTGGGAGTGGATCCCCCTTACTCAACACTGGCTGTGGGGTCACTGGGAGTGGATCCCCCTGACTCAACACTGGCTGTAGGGACACTGGGAGTGGATCCCTCTGACTTAACACTGACTGTGGGGTCTCTGGGAGTGGAGCCCCCTGACTCAACACTGACTGTGGGGTCTCTGGGAGTGGATCCCCCTGACTCAACACTGACCGTGGGGACACTGGGAGTGGATCCCCCCTGACTCAACATTGCCTGTGGGGACACTGGGAGTGGATCCCCCTGACTCAACACTGACTGTGGGGACACTGGGAGTGGACCCCCCTGACTCAACACTGACTGTGGGGACACTGGGAGTGGATCACCATGACTCAACACTGACTGTGGGGACACTGTGAGTGGATCCTCGTGACTCAACGCTGACTGTGGGGACATTGGGAGTGGATCCCCCTGACTCAACACTGACTGTGGGGACACTGGGAGTGGATCCCCCAGACTCAACACTGACTGTGGGGACACTGGGAGTGGATCTCCCTGACTCAACACTGACTGTGGGGACACGGGGAGTGGATCTCCTGACTCAACACTGACTGTGGGGACACTGGGAGTGGATCCCCCTGACTCAACACTGACTGTGGGGACACTGGGAGTGGATCCCCCCTGACTCAACACTGACTGTGGGGACACTGGGAGTGGATCCCCCCACCCCCTGACTCAACACTGGCTGTGGGGACACTGGGAGTGGATTCCCCTGACTCAACACTGACTGTGGGGACACTGGGAGTGGATTCCCCTGACTCAACACTGACTGTGGGGACACTGGGAGTGGATCCCCCTTACTCAACACTGGTGTGGGGACACTGGGAGTGGATCCCCCTGACTCAACACTGACTGTGGGGACACTGGGAGTGGATCCCCCCCTGACGCAACGCTGACTGTGGGGACACTGGGAGTGGATCCCCCCCTGACTCAACACCGAGTGTGGTGACAGTGGGAGTGGATCCCCCTGACTCAACACTGACTGTGGGGACACTGGGAGTGGATCCCCCCTGACTCAACACTGACTGTGGGGACACTGGGAGTGGATCCCCCCTGACTCAACACTGACTGTGGGGAAACTGGGAGTGGATCCCCCTGACTCAACACTGACTGTGGGGACACTGGGAGTGGATCCCCTGACTCAGCACTGACTGTGGGGTCACTGGGAGTGGACCCCCCTGACTCAACACTGACTGTGGGGAAACTGGGAGTGGATCCCCCTGACTCAACACTGAATATGTTGACACTGAGAGTGGATCCCCCTGACTCAACACTGAATGTGGGAACACTGGGAGTGGATCCCCTGACTCAACACTGACTGTGGGGTCACTGGGAGTGGATCCCCCTGACTCAACACTGACTGTGGAGACACTGGGAGTGGATCCCCCTGACGCAACACTGACTGTGGGGACACTGGGAGTGGATCCCCCTGACTCAACACTGACCCTGTGGACACTGGGAGTGGATCCCCCTGACTCAACGCTGACTGTGGGGACACTGGGAGTGGATCCCCCTGACTCAACACTGACTGTGGGGACACTGGGAGTGGATCCCCCTGACTCAACACTGACTGTGGGGACACTGGGAGTGGATCTCCCTGACTCAACACTGACTGTGGGGACACTCGGAGTGGATCCCCTGACTCAACACTGCCTGTGGGGACACTGAGAGTGGATCCCCCTGACTCAACTCTGACTGTGGGGACGCTGGGAGTGGATGCCTCTGACTCAACACCGGCTGTGGGGACACTGGGAGTGGATTCCCCTGACTCAACACTGACTGTGGGGACACTGGGAGTGGATCCCCCTGACTCAACACTGACTGTGGGGACACTGGGAGTGGATCCACCTGACTCAACACTGACTGTGGGGACACTGGGAGTGGATCCCCCTGACTCAACACTGACTGTGGGGACACTGGAAGTGGATCCACCTGACTCAACGCTGACTGTGGGCACACTGGGAGTGGATCTCCCTGACTCAACACTGCCTGTGGGGTCACTGGGAGTGGATGCCCCCTGACTCAACTCTGACTGTGGGGAAACTGGGAGTGGATCCCCCCTGACTCAACTCTGACTGTCGGGAAACTGGGAGTGGATCCCCCTGACTCAACACTGACTGTGGGGACACTGGGAGTGGATCCCCCCTGACTCAACACTGACTGTGGCGTCACTGGGAGTGGATCTCCCTGACTCAACACTTACTGTGGGGACACTGGGAGTGGATCCCCTGACTCAACACTGACTGTGGGGACACTGTGAGTGGATCCCCGTGACTCAACGCTGACTGTGGGGACATTGGGAGTGGATCCCCCTGACTCAACACTGACTGTGGGGACACTGGGAGTGGATCCCCCAGACTCAACACTGACTGTGGGGACACTGGGAGTGGATCTCCCTGACTCAACACTGACTGTGGGGACACGGGGAGTGGATCTCCTGACTCAACACTGACTGTGGGGACACTGGGAGTGGATCCCCCTGACTCAACACTGAATGTGGGGACACTGGGAGTGGATCCCCCCTGACTCAACACTGACTGTGGGGACACTGGGAGTGGATTCCCCCTGACTCAACACTGACTGTGGGGACACTGGGAGTGGATCCCCCCTGACTCAACACTGACTGTGGGGACACTGGGAGTGGATCCCCCACCCCCTGACTCAACACTGGCTGTGGGGACACTGGGAGTGGATTCCCCTGACTCAACACTGACTGTGGGGACACTGGGAGTGGATCCCCCTGACTCAACACTGACTGTGGGGACACTGGGAGTGGATCCCCCTTACTCAACACTGGCTGTGGGGACACTGGGAGTGGATCCCCCTGACTCAACACTGACTGTGGGGACACTGGGAGTGGATCCCCCTGACGCAACGCTGACTGTGGGGACACTGGGAGTGGATCCCCCCCTGACTCAACACCGAGTGTGGTGACAGTGGGAGTGGATCCCCCTGACTCAACACTGACTGTGGGGACACTGGGAGTGGATCCCCCCTGACTCAACACTGACTGTGGGGACACTGGGAGTGGATCCCCCCTGACTCAACACTGACTGTGGGGAAACTGGGAGTGGATCCCCTTGACTCAACACTGACTGTTGGGACACTGGGAGTGGATCTCCCTGACTCAACACTGACTGTGGGGTCACTGGGAGTGGACCCCCCTGACTCAACACTGACTGTGGGGACACTGGGAGTGGATCCCCCTGACTCAACACTGACTGTGGGGACACTGGGAGTGGATCCCCCTGACTCACCGCTGACTGTGGGGACACTGGGGGTGGATTCCCCTGACTCAACATTGACTGTGGGGACACTGGGAGTGGATCCACCTGACTCAACGCTGACTGTGGGGACACTGGGAGTGGATCCCCCTGACTCAACACTGACTGTGGGGACACTGGGAGTGGATCCCCCTGACTCAACACTGACTGTGCGGACACTGGGAGTGGATCCCACTGACTCAACACTGACTGTGGGGACACTGGGAGTGGATCCCCCTGACTCAACACTGACTGTGGGGACACTGGGAGTGGATCCCTCTGACTTAACACTGACTGTGGGGTCTCTGGGAGTGGAGCCCCCTGACTCAACACTGACTGTGGGGTCTCTGGGAGTGGATCCCCCTGACTCAACACTGACCGTGGGGACACTGGGAGTGGATCCCCCCTGACTCAACATTGCCTGTGGGGACACTGGGAGTGGATCCCCCTGACTCAACACTGACTGTGGGGACACTGGGAGTGGATCCCCCTGACTCAACACTGACTGTGGAGACACTGGGAGTGGAACCCCCTGACGCACCACTGACTGTGGGGACACTGGGAGTGGATCCCCCTGACTCAACACTGACTCTGTGGACACTGGGAGTGGATCCCCCTGACTCAACGCTGACTGTGGGGACACTGGGAGTGGATCCCCCTGACTCAACACTGACTGTGGGGACACTGGGAGTGGATCCCCCTGACTCAACACTGACTGTGGGGACACTGGGAGTGGATCTCCCTGACTCAACACTGACTGTGGGGACACTGGGAGTGGATCCCCTGACTCAACACTGCCTGTGGGGACACTGGGAGTGGATCCCCCTGACTCAACTCTGACTGTGGGGACGCTGGGAGTGGATCCCTCTGACTCAACACCGGCTGTGGGGACACTGGGAGTGGATTCCCCTGACTCAACACTGACTGTGGGGACACTGGGAGTGGATCCCCCTGACTCAACACTGACTGTGGGGACACTGGGAGTGGATCCACCTGACTCAACACTGACTGTGGGGACATTGGGAGTGGATCCCCCTGACTCAACACTGACTGTGGGGACACTGGAAGTGGATCCACCTGACTCAACGCTGACTGTGGGCACACTGGGAGTGGATCTCCCTGACTCAACACTGACTGTGGGGTCACTGGGAGTGGATGCCCCCTGACTCAACTCTGACTGTGGGGAAACTGGGAGTGGATCCCCCCTGACTCAACTCTGACTGTGGGGAAACTGGGAGTGGATCCCCCTGACTCAACACTGACTGTGGGGACACTGGGAGTGGATCCCCCCTGACTCAACACTGACTGTGGCGTCACTGGGAGTGGATCTCCCTGACTCAACACTTACTGTGGGGACACTGGGAGTGGATCCCCCTGACTCAACACTAACTGTGGGGACACTGTGAGTGGATCCCCGTGACTCAACGCTGACTGTGGGGACATTGGGAGTGGATCCCCCTGACTCAACACTGACTGTGGGGACACTGGGAGTGGATCCCCCTGACTCGACACTGACTGTGGGGACACTGGGAGTGGATCTCCCTGACTAAACACTGACTGTGGGGACACTGGGAGTGGATCCCCCCTGACTCAACACTGGCTGTGGGGACACTGGGAGTGGATTCCCCTGACTCAACACTGACTGTGGGGACACTGGGAGTGGATCCCCCTGACTCAACACTGACTGTGGGGACACTGGGAGTGGATCCCCCTTACTCAACACTGGCTGTGGGGACACTGGGAGTGGATCCCCCTGACTCAACACTGACTGTGGGGACACTGGGAGTGGATCCCCCTGACTCAACACTGACTGTGGGGACACTGGGAGTGGATCCCCCTGTCCAACACTGACTGTGGGGACACTGGGAGTGGATCCCCCTGACTCAACACTGACTGTGGGGACACTGGGAGTGGATCCCCCTGACTCAACACTGACCGTGGGGACACTGGGAGTGGATCCCCCTGACTCAACACTGACTGTGGAGACACTGGGAGTGGATTCCCCTGACTCAACACTGACCGTGGGGACACTGGGATTGGATCCCCCTGACTCAACACTGCCTGTGGGGACACTGGGAGTGGATCCCCCTGACTCAACACTGAATGTGGGGACACTGGGAGTGGATCCCCCTGACTCAACACTGGCTGTGGGCACACTGGGAGTGGATCACCCTGACTCAACACTGACTGTGGGGTCACTGGGAGTGGATCCCCCCTGACTCAACTCTGACTGTGGGGAAACTGGGAGTGAATCCCCCTGACTCAACACTGACTGTGGGGACACTAGGAGTGGATCCCCCCTGACTCAACACTGACGGTGGCGTCACGGGAAGTGGATCTCCCTGACTCAACACTGACTGTGGGGACACTGGGAGTGGATCCCCCTGACTCAACACTGACTGTGGGGACACTGGGAGTGGATCCCTCTGACTCAACACTGACTGTGGGGACACTGGGAGTGGATCCCCTGACTCAACACTGACTGTGGGGACACTGGGAGTGGATCCCCCTGACTTGACACTGACTGTGGGGACACTGGGAGTGGATCCCCCTGACTCAACACTGACTGTGGGGTCACTGGGAGTGGATCCCACTGACTCAACACTGACTGTGGGGACACTGGGAGTGGATTCCCCTGACTCAACACTGAATGTGGGGACACTGTGAGTGGATCCCCGTGACTCAACGCTGACTGTGGGGACATTGGGAGTGGATCCCCCTGACTCAACACTGACTGTGGGGACACTGGGAGTGGTTCCCCCAGACTCAACACTGACTGTGGGGACACTGGGAGTGGATCTCCCTGACTCAACACTGACTGTGGGGACACTGGGAGTGGATCCCCCTTACTCAACGCTGACTGTGGGGACACTGGGAGTGGATCCCCTGACTCAACATTGACTGTGGGGACACTGGGAGTGGATCCCCCTGACTCAACACTGACTGTGGGGACACTGGGAGTTGATCCCCCTGACTCGACCCTGACTGTGGGGACACTGGGAGTGGATCTCCCTGACTCAACACTGACTGTGGGGACACTGGGAGTGGATCCCCCCTGACTCAACACTGGCTGTGGGGACACTGGGAGTGGATTCCCCTGACTCACCACTGACTGTGGGGACACTGGGAGTGGATCCCCCTGACTCAACACTGACTGTGGGGACACTGGGAGTGGATCCCCCTTACTCAACACTGGCTGTGGGGACACTGGGAGTGGATCCCCCTGACTCAACACTGACTGTGGGGACACTTGGAGTGGATCCCCCCCTGACGCAACGCTGACTGTGGGGGCACTGGGAGTGGATCCCCCCTGACTCAACACCGAGTGTGGTGACAGTGGGAGTGGATCCCCCTGACTCAACACTGACTGTGGGGACACTGGGAGTGGATCCCCCCTGACTCAACACTGACTGTGGGGACACTGGGAGTGGATCCCCCCTGACTCAACACTGACTGTGGGGACACTGGGAGTGGATCCCCCTGACTCACCACTGACTGTGGGGACACTGGGGGTGGATCCCCCTGACTCAACATTGACTGTGGGGACACTGGGAGTGGATCCACCTGACTCAACGCTGACTGTGGGGACACTGGGAGTGGATCCCCCTGACTCAACACTGACTGTGGGGACACTGGGAGTGGATCCCCCTGACTCAACACTGACTGTGGGGACACTGGGAGTGGATCCCTCTTACTCAACACTGGCTGTGGGGTCACTGGGAGTGGATCCCCTTGACTCAACACTGGCTGTAGGGACACTGGGAGTGGATCCCTCTGACTTAACACTGACTGTGGGGTCTCTGGGAGTGGAGCCCCCTGACTCAACACTGACTGTGGGGTCTCTGGGAGTGGATCCCCCTGACTCAACACTGACCGTGGGGACACTGGGAGTGGATCGCCCTGACTCAACATTGCCTGTGGGGACACTGGGAGTGGATCCCCCTGACTCAACACTGACTGTGGGGACACTGGGAGTGGACCCCCCTGACTCAACACTGACTGTGGGGACACTGGGAGTGGATCCCCATGACTCAACACTGACTCTGTGGACACTGGGAGTGGATCCCCCTGACTCAACACTGACTGTGGGGACACTGGGAGTGGATCCCCCAGACTCAACACTGGCTGTGGGGACACTGGGAGTGGATTCCCCTGACTCAACACAGACTGTGGTGACAGTGGGAGTGGATCCCCCTGACTCAACACTGACTGTGGGGACACTGGGAGTGGATCCCCCTTACTCAACACTGGCTGTGGGGACACTGGGAGTGGATCCCCCTGACTCAACACTGACTGTGGGGACATTGGGAGTGGATCCCCCCTGACGCAACGCTGACTGTGGGGGCACTGGGAGTGGATCCCCCCCTGACTCAACACCGAGTGTGGTGACAGTGGGAGTGGATCCCCCTGACTCAACACTGACTGTGGGGACACTGGGAGTGGATCCCCCCTGACTCAACACTGACTGTGGGGACACTGGGAGTGGATCCCCCCTGACTCAACACTGACTGTGGGGACACTGGGAGTGGATCCCCCTGACTCACCACTGACTGTGGGGACACTGGGGGTGGATCCCCCTGACTCAATATTGACTGTGGGGACACTGGGAGTGGATCCACCTGACTCAATGCTGACTGTGGGGACACTGGCAGTGGATCCCCCTGACTCAACACTGACTGTGGGGACACTGGGAGTGGATCCCCCTGACTCAACACTGACTGTGGGGACACTGGGAGTGGATCCCCCTGACTCAACACTGACTGTGGGGACACTGGGAGTGGATCCCCCTGACTCAACACTGACTGTGGGGACACTGGGAGTGGATCCCTCTGACTTAACACTGACTGTGGGGTCTCTGGGAGTGGAGCCCCCTGACTCAACACTGACTGTGGGGTCTCTGGGAGTGAATCCCCCTGACTCAACACTGACTGTGGGGACACTGGGAGTGGATCCCCCCTGACTCAACATTGCCTGTGGGGACACTGGGAGTGGATCCCCCTGACTCAACACTGACTATGGGGACACTGGGAGTGGACCCCCCTGACTCAACACTGACTGTGGGGACACTGGGAGTGGATCCCCATGACTCAACACTGACTCTGTGGACACTGGGAGTGGATCCCACCGACTCAACGGTGACTGTGGGGACACTGGGAGTGGACCCCCCTGACTCAACACTGACTGTGGGGACACTGGGAGTGGATCCCCCTGACTCAACACTGACTGTGGGGACACTGGGAGTGGATCCCCCTGACTCAACACTGACTCTGTGGACACTGGGAGTGGATCCCCCTGACTCAACACTGACTGTGGGGACACTGGGAGTGGATCCCCCTGACTCAACACTGCCTGTGGGGACACTGGGAGTGGATCCCTCTGACTCAACACAGGCTGTGGGGACACTGGGAGTGGATTCCCCTGACTCAACACTGACTGTGGGGACACTGGGAGTGGATCCCCCTGACTCAACTCTGACTGTGGGGACACTGGGAGTGGATCCCCCTGACTCAACACTGACTGTAGGGACACTGGGAGTGGATCTCCCTGACTCAACACAGGCTGTGGGGACACTGGGAGTGGATTCCCCTGACTCAACACTGACTGTGGGGGCACTGGGAGTGGATCCCCCTGACTCAACTCTGACTGTGGGGACACTGGGAGTGGATCCCCCTGACTCAACACTGACTGTGGGGACACTGGGAGTGGATCCCCCTGACTCAACACTGACTGTGGGGACACTGGGAGTGGATCCCCCTGGCTCAACACTGCCTGTGGGGACACTGGGAGTGGATCCCCCTGACTCAACACTGCCTGTGGGGACACTGGGAGTGGATCCCCATGACTCAACGCTGACTGTGGGTACACTGGGAGTGGATCCCCCTGACTCAACACTGACTGTGGGGACACTGGGAGTGGATCCCCCTGACTCAACACTGCCTGTGGGGACACTGGGAGTGGATCCCCCTGACTCAACACTGACCGTGGGGACACTGGGATTGGATCCCCCTGACTCAACACTGCCTGTGGGGACACTGGGAGTGGATCCCCCTGACTCAACACTGAATGTGGGGACACTGGGAGTGGATCCCCCTGACTCAACACTGGCTGTGGGCACACTGGGAGTGGATCACCCTGACTCAACACTGACTGTGGGGTCACTGGGAGTGGATCCCCCTGACTCAACTCTGACTGTGGGGAAACTGGGAGTGGATCCCCCTGACTCAACACTGACTCTGGGGACACTAGGAGTGGATCCCCCCTGACTCAACACTGACTGTGGCGTCACGGGAAGTGGATCTCCCTGACTCAACACTGACTGTGGGGACACTGGGAGTGGATCCCCCTGACTCAACACTGACTGTGGGGACACTGTGAGTGGATCCCCGTGACTCAACGCTGACTGTGGGGACATTGGGAGTGGATCCCCCTGACTCAACACTGACTGTGGGGACACTGGGAGTGGATCCCCCAGACTCAACACTGACTGTGGGGACACTGGGAGTGGATCTCCCTGACTCAACACTGACTGTGGGGACACTGGGAGTGGATCCCCCTTACTCAACGCTGACTGTGGGGACACTGCGAGTGGATCCCCTGACTCAACATTGACTGTGGGGACACTGGGAGTGGATCCCCCTGACTCAACACTGACTGTGGGGACACTGGGGGTTGATCCCCCTGACTCGACACTGACTGTGGGGACACTGGGAGTGGATCTCCCTGACTCAACACTGACTGTGGGGACACTGGGAGTGGATCCCCCCTGACTCAACACTGGCTGTGGGGACACTGGGAGTGGATTCCCCTGACTCAACACTGACTGTGGGGACACTGGGAGTGGATCACCCTGACTCAACACTGACTGTGGGGACACTGGGAGTGGATCCCCCTTACTCAACACTGGCTGTGGGGACACTGGGAGTGGATCCCCCTGACTCAACACTGACTGTGGGGACACTAGGAGTGGATCCCCCCTGACTCAACACTGACTGTGGCGTCACGGGAAGTGGATCTCCCTGACTCAACACTGACTGTGGGGACACTGGGAGTGGATCCCCCTGACTCAACACTGACTGTGGGGACACTGGGAGTGGATCCCCCTGACTCAACACTGACTGTGGGGACACTGGGAGTGGATCCCCTGACTCAACACTGACTGTGGGGACACTGGGAGTGGATCCCCCTGACTTGACACTGACTGTGGGGACACTGGGAGTGGATCCCCCTGACTCAACACTGACTGTGGGGTCACTGGGAGTGGATCCCACTGACTCAACACTGACTGTGGGGACACTGGGAGTGGATTCCCCTGACTCAACACTGAATGTGGGGACACTGTGAGTGGATCCCCGTGACTCAACGCTGACTGTGGGGACATTGGGAGTGGATCCCCCTGACTCAACACTGACTGTGGGGACACTGGGAGTGGATCCCCCAGACTCAACACTGACTGTGGGGACACTGGGAGTGGATCCCCCTTACTCAACGCTGACTGTGGGGACACTGGGAGTGGATCCCCTGACTCAACATTGACTGTGGGGACACTGGGAGTGGATCCCCCTGACTCAACACTGACTGTGTGGACACTGGGAGCTGATCCCCCTGACTCGACACTGACTGTGGGGACACTGGGAGTGGATCTCCCTGACTCAACACTGACTGTGGGGACACTGGGAGTGGATCCCCCCTGACTCAACACTGGCTGTGGGGACACTGGGAGTGGATTCCCCTGACTCAACACTGACTGTGGGGACACTGGGAGTGGATCCCCCTGACTCAACACTGACTGTGGGGACACTGGGATTGGATCCCCCTTACTCAACACTGGCTGTGGGGACACTGGGAGTGGATCCCCCTGACTCAACACTGACTGTGGGGACACTGGGAGTGGACCCCCCCTGACGCAACGCTGACTGTGGGGGCACTGGGAGTGGATCCACCCCTGACTCAACACCGAGTGTGGTGACAGTGGGAGTGGATCCCCCTGACTCAACACTGACTGTGGGGACACTGGGAGTGGATCCCCCCTGACTCAACACTGACTGTGGGGACACTGGGAGTGGATCCCCCCTGACTCAACACTGACTGTGGGGACACTGGGAGTGGATCCCCCTGACTCACCACTGACTGTGGGGACACTGGGGGTGGATCCCCCTGACTCAACATTGACTGTGGGGACACTGGGAGTGGATCCACCTGACTCAACGCTGACTGTGGGGACACTGGGAGTGGATCCCCCTGACTCAACACTGGCTGTGGGGACACTGGGAGTGGATCCCCCTGACTCAACACTGACTGTGGGGACACTGGGAGTGGATCCCCCTTACTCAACACTGGCTGTGGGGTCACTGGGAGTGGATCCCCCTGACTCAACACTGGCTGTAGGGACACTGGGAGTGGATCCCTCTGACTTAACACTGACTGTGGGGTCTCTGGGAGTGGAGCCCCCTGACTCAACACTGACTGTGGGGTCTCTGGGAGTGGATCCCCCTGACTCAACACTGACCGTGGGGACACTGGGAGTGGATCCCCCCTGACTCAACATTGCCTGTGGGGACACTGGGAGTGGATCCCCCTGACTCAACACTGACTGTGGGGACACTGGGAGTGGACCCCCCTGACTCAACACTGACTGTGGGGACACTGGGAGTGGATCCCCATGACTCAACACTGACTCTGTGGACACTGGGAGTGGATCCCACTGACTCAACGGTGACTGTGGGGACACTGGGAGTGGACCCCCCTGACTCAACACTGACTGTGGGGACACTGGGAGTGGATCCCCCTGACTCAACACTGACTGTGGGGACACTGGGAGTGGATCCCCCTGACTCAACACTGACTGTGGGGACACTGGGAGTGGATCCCCCTGACTCAACACTGACTGTGGGGACACTGGGAGTGGATCCCCCTGACTCAACACTGACTGTGGGGACACTGGGAGTGGATCCCCCTGACTCAACACTGCCTGTGGGGACACTGGGAGTGGATCCCTCTGACTCAACTCAGGCTGTGGGGACACTGGGAGTGGATTCCCCAGACTCAATACTGACTGTGGGGACACTGGGAGTGGATCCCCCTGACTCAACTCTGACTGTGGGGACACTGGGAGTGGATCCCCCTGACTCAACACTGACTGTAGGGACACTGGGAGTGGATCTCCCTGACTCAACACAGGCTGTGGGGACACTGGGAGTGGATTCCCCTGACTCAACACTGACTGTGGGGGCACTGGGAGTGGATCCCCCTGACTCAACTCTGACTGTGGGGACACTGGGAGTGGATCCCCCTGACTCAACACTGACTGTGGGGACACTGGGAGTGGAACCCCCTGACTCAACACTGACTGTGGGGACACTGGGAGTGGATGCCCCTGGCTCAACACTGACTGTGGGGACACTGGGAGTGGATCCCCCTGACTCAACACTGCCTGTGGGGACACTGGGAGTGGATCCCCATGACTCAACGCTGACTGTGGGGACACTGGGAGTGGATCCCCCTGACTCAACACTGACTGTGGGGACACTGGGAGTGGATCCCCCTGACTCAACACTGACTGTGGAGACACTGGGAGTGGATCCCCCTGACTCAACACTGACCGTGGGGACACTGGGATTGGATCCCCCTGACTCAACACTGCCTGTGGGGACACTGGGAGTGGATCCCCCTGACTCAACACTGAATGTGGGGACACTGGGAGTGGATCCCCCTGACTCAACACTGGCTGTGGGCACACTGGGAGTGGATCACCCTGACTCAACACTGACTGTGGGGTCACTGGGAGTGGATCCCCCTGACTCAACTCTGACTGTGGGGAAACTGGGAGTGGATCCCCCTGACTCAACACTGACTGTGGGGACACTAGGAGTGGATCCCCCCTGACTCAACACTGACTGTGGCGTCACGGGAAGTGGATCTCCCTGACTCAACACTGACTGTGGGGACACTGGGAGTGGATCCCCCTGACTCAACACTGACTGTGGGGACACTGGGAGTGGATCTCCCTTACTCAACACTGACTGTGGGGACACTGGGAGTGGATCCCCTGACTCAACACTGACTGTGGGGACACTGGGAGTGGATCCCCCTGACTTGACACTGACTGTGGGGGCACTGGGAGTGGATCACCCTGACTCAACACTGACTGTGGGGTCACTGGGAGTGGATCCCACTGACTCAACACTGACTGTGGGGACACTGGGAGTGGATTCCCCTGACTCAACACTGACTGTGGGGACACTGGGAGTGGATCCCCCTGACTCAACACTGAATATGGGGACACTGAGTGTGGATCCCCCTGATTCAACACTGAATGTGGGGACACTGGGAGTGGATCCCCTGACTCAACACTGACTGTGGGGTCACTGGGAGTGGATCCCCCTGACTCAACACTGACTGTGGAGACACTGGGAGTGGATCCCCCTGACTCAACACTGACTCTGTGGACACTGGGAGTGGATCCCCCTGACTCAACACTGACTGTGGGGTCACTGGGAGTGGATCCCCCTGACTGAACACTGACTGTGGGGACACTGGGAGTGGATCTTCCTGACTCAACACTGACTGTGGGGACACTGGGAGTGGATCCCCTGACTCAACACTGCCTGTGGGGACACAGGGAGTGGATCCCCCTGACTCAACACTGACTGTGGGGACATGGGAGTGGATCCATCTGACTCAACATATGCTGTGGGGACACTGGGAGTGGATTCCCCTGACTCAACGCTGACTGTGGGGACACTGGGAGTGGATCCCTCTGACTCAACACTGACTGTGGGGACACTGGGAGTGGATCCCCCTGACTCAACACTGACTGTGGGGACACTGGGAGTGGATCCCCCTGACTCAACACTGACTGTGGGGACACTGGGAGTGGATCCCCCTGGCTCAACACTGACTGTGGGGACACTGGGAGTGGATCCCCCTGACTCAACACTGACTGTGGGGACATTGGGAGTGGATCCCCCTGGCTCAACACTGACTGTGGGGACACTGGGAGTGGATCCCCATGACTCAACACTGACTGTGGGGACACTGGGAGTGGATCCCCCTGACTCAACACTGACTGTGGGGGCACTGGGAGTGGATCCCCCTGACTCAACACTGACTGTGGAGACACTGGGAGTGGATCCACCTGACTCAACACTGACTGTGGGGACACTGGAAGTGGATCCCCCTGACTCAACGCTTCCTGTGGGGACACTGGGAGTGGATTCCACTGACTCAACACTGACTGTGGGTCACTGGGAGTGGATCCCCTGACTCAACACTGACTGTGGGCACACTGGGAGTGGATCTCCCTGACTCAACACTGAATGTGGGGACACTGGGAATGGATCCCTCTGACTCAACACAGGCTGTGGGGATACTGGGTGTGCATTCCCCTGACTCAACACTGACTGTGGGGACACTGGGAGTGGATCCCCCTGACTCAACTCTGACTGTGGGGACACTGGGAGTGGATCCCCCTGACTCAACACTGACTGTGGGGACACTGGGAGTGGATCCCCTTGACTCAACACTGACTGTGGGGACACTGGGAGTGGATCCCCCTGACTCAACACTGACTGTGGGGGCACTGGGAGTGGATCCCCCTGACTCAACACTGACTGTGGGGACACTGGGAGTGGATCCCCCTGACTCAACACTGCCTGTGGGGACACTGGGAGTGGATCCCCATGACTCAACACTGACTGTGGGGACACTGGGAGTGGATCCCCCTGACTCAACACTGACTGTGGGGACACTGGGAGTGGATACCCCTGACTCAACACTGACTGTGGAGACACTGGGAGTGGATCCCCCTGACTCAACACTGACTGTGGGGACACTAGGAGTGGATCCCCCCTGACTCAACACTGACTGTGGCGTCACTGGGAGTGGATCTCCCTGACTCAACACTGACTGTGGGGACACTGGGAGTGGATCCCCCTGACTCAACACTGACTGTGGGGACACTGGGAGTGGATCCCCCTGACTCAACACTGACTGTGGGGACACTGGGAGTGGATCCCCTGACTCAACACTGACTGTGGGGACACTGGGAGTGGATCCCCCTGACTTGACACTGACTGTGGGGACACTGGGAGTGGATCCCCCTGACTCAACACTGACTGTGGGGTCACTGGGAGTGGATCCCACTGACTCAACACTGACTGTGGGGACACTGGGAGTGGATTCCCCTGACTCAACACTGACTGTGGGGACACTGGGAGTGGATCCCCCTGACTCAACACTGAATATGAGGACACTGAGTGTGGATCCCCCTGACCCAACACTGAATGTGGGGACACTGGGAGTGGATCCCCTGACTCAACACTGACTGTGGGGTCACTGGGAGTGGATCCCCCTGACTCAACACTGACTGTGGAGACACTGGGAGTGGATCCCCCTGACTCAACACTGACTCTGTGGACACTGGGAGTGGATCCCCCTGACTCAACACTGACTGTGGGGTCACTGGGAGTGGATCCCCCTGACTCAACACTGACTGTGGGGACACTGGGAGTGGATCTTCCTGACTCAACACTGACTGTGGGGACACTGGGAGTGGATCCCCTGACTCAACACTCCCTGTGGGGACACTGGGAGTGGATCCCCCTGACTCAACTCTGACTGTGGGGACATGGGAGTGGATCCATCTGACTCAACATATGCTGTGGGGACACTGGGAGTGGATTCCCCTGACTCAACGCTGACTGTGGGGACACTGGGAGTGGATCCCTCTGACTCAACACTGACTGTGGGGACACTGGGAGTGGATCCCCCTGACTCAACACTGACTGTGGGGACACTGGGAGTGGATCCCCCTGACTCAACACTGACTGTGGGGACACTGGGAGTGGATCCCCCTGGCTCAACACTGACTGTGGGGACACTGGGAGTGGATCCCCCTGACTCAACACTGACTGTGGGGACATTGGGAGTGGATCCCCCTGGCTCAACACTGACTGTGGGGACACTGGGAGTGGATCCCCATGACTCAACACTGACTGTGGGGACACTGGGAGTGGATCCCCCTGACTCAACACTGACTGTGGGGGCACTGGGAGTGGATCCCCCTGACTCAACACTGACTGTGGAGACACTGGGAGTGGATCCCCCTGACTCAACACTGACTGTGGGGACACTGGAAGTGGATCCCCCTGACTCAACGCTTCCTGTGGGGACACTGGGAGTGGATCCCCCTGACTCAACACTGACTGTGGGTCACTGGGAGTGGATCCCCTGACTCAACCCTGACTGTGGGCACACTGGGAGTGGATCTCCCTGTCTCAACACTGACTGTGGGGACACTGGGAATGGATCCCTCTGACTCAACACAGGCTGTGGGGATACTGGGTGTGCATTCCCCTGACTCAACACTGACTGTGGGGACACTGGGAGTGGATCCCCTGACTCAACACTGACTGTGGGGACACTGGGAGTGGATCCCCCTGACTCGGCACTGACTGTGGGGACACTGGGAGTGGATCCCCCTGACTCAACACTGACTGTGGGGTCACTGGGAGTGGATCCCCCTGACTCAACACTGACTGTGGGGACACTGGGAGTGGATTCCCCTGACTCAACACTGACTGTGGGGACACTGGGAGTGGATCCCCCCTGACTCAACTCTGACTGTGGGGACACTGGCAGTGGATCCCCTGACTCAACACTGTCTGTGGGGACACTGGGAGTGGATGCTGTGACTCAACACTGACTGTGGGCACACTGGGAGTGGATCTCCCTGTCTCAACACTGACTGTGGGGACACTGGGAATGGATCCCTCTGACTCAACACAGGCTGTGGGGATACTGGGTGTGCATTCCCCTGACTCAACACTGACTGTGGGGACACTGGGAGTGGATCCCCCTGACTCAACTCTGACTGTGGGGACACTGGGAGTGGATCCCCCTGACTCAACACTGACTGTGGGGACACTGGGAGTGGATCCCCTTGACTCAACACTGACTGTGGGGACACTGGGAGTGGATCGCCCTGACTCAACGCTGACTGTGGGGACACTGGGAGTGGAACCCCCTGACTCAACACTGACTGTGGGGACACTGGGAGTGGATCCTCCTGACTCAACACTGACTGTGGGGACACTGGGAGTGGATCCCCTGACTCAACACTGCCTGTGGGGACACTGGGAGTGGATCCCCTGACTCAACTCTGACTGTGGGGACACTGGGAGTGGATCCCTCTGACTCAACACATGCTGTGGGGACACTGGGAGTGGATTCCCCTGACTCAACGCTGACTGTGGGGACACTGGGAGTGGATCCCCCTGACTCAACACTGAATATGGGGACACTGAGTGTGGATCCCCCTGATTCAACACTGAATGTGGGGACACTGGGAGTGGATCCCCTGACTCAACACTGACTGTGGGGTCACTGGGAGTGGATCCCCCTGACTCAACACTGACTGTGGAGACACTGGGAGTGGATCCCCCTGACTCAACACTGACTCTGTGGACACTGGGAGTGGATCCCCCTGACTCAACACTGACTGTGGGGTCACTGGGAGTGGATCCCCCTGACTGAACACTGACTGTGGGGACACTGGGAGTGGATCTTCCTGACTCAACACTGACTGTGGGGACACTGGGAGTGGATCCCCTGACTCAACACTGCCTGTGGGGACACAGGGAGTGGATCCCCCTGACTCAACACTGACTGTGGGGACATGGGAGTGGATCCATCTGACTCAACATATGCTGTGGGGACACTGGGAGTGGATTCCCCTGACTCAACGCTGACTGTGGGGACACTGGGAGTGGATCCCTCTGACTCAACACTGACTGTGGGGACACTGGGAGTGGATCCCCCTGACTCAACACTGACTGTGGGGACACTGGGAGTGGATCCCCCTGACTCAACACTGACTGTGGGGACACTGGGAGTGGATCCCCCTGGCTCAACACTGACTGTGGGGACACTGGGAGTGGATCCCCCTGACTCAACACTGACTGTGGGGACATTGGGAGTGGATCCCCCTGGCTCAACACTGACTGTGGGGACACTGGGAGTGGATCCCCATGACTCAACACTGACTGTGGGGACACTGGGAGTGGATCCCCCTGACTCAACACTGACTGTGGGGGCACTGGGAGTGGATCCCCCTGACTCAACACTGACTGTGGAGACACTGGGAGTGGATCCACCTGACTCAACACTGACTGTGGGGACACTGGAAGTGGATCCCCCTGACTCAACGCTTCCTGTGGGGACACTGGGAGTGGATTCCACTGACTCAACACTGACTGTGGGTCACTGGGAGTGGATCCCCTGACTCAACACTGACTGTGGGCACACTGGGAGTGGATCTCCCTGACTCAACACTGAATGTGGGGACACTGGGAATGGATCCCTCTGACTCAACACAGGCTGTGGGGATACTGGGTGTGCATTCCCCTGACTCAACACTGACTGTGGGGACACTGGGAGTGGATCCCCCTGACTCAACTCTGACTGTGGGGACACTGGGAGTGGATCCCCCTGACTCAACACTGACTGTGGGGACACTGGGAGTGGATCCCCTTGACTCAACACTGACTGTGGGGACACTGGGAGTGGATCCCCCTGACTCAACACTGACTGTGGGGGCACTGGGAGTGGATCCCCCTGACTCAACACTGACTGTGGGGACACTGGGAGTGGATCCCCCTGACTCAACACTGCCTGTGGGGACACTGGGAGTGGATCCCCATGACTCAACACTGACTGTGGGGACACTGGGAGTGGATCCCCCTGACTCAACACTGACTGTGGGGACACTGGGAGTGGATACCCCTGACTCAACACTGACTGTGGAGACACTGGGAGTGGATCCCCCTGACTCAACACTGACTGTGGGGACACTAGGAGTGGATCCCCCCTGACTCAACACTGACTGTGGCGTCACTGGGAGTGGATCTCCCTGACTCAACACTGACTGTGGGGACACTGGGAGTGGATCCCCCTGACTCAACACTGACTGTGGGGACACTGGGAGTGGATCCCCCTGACTCAACACTGACTGTGGGGACACTGGGAGTGGATCCCCTGACTCAACACTGACTGTGGGGACACTGGGAGTGGATCCCCCTGACTTGACACTGACTGTGGGGACACTGGGAGTGGATCCCCCTGACTCAACACTGACTGTGGGGTCACTGGGAGTGGATCCCACTGACTCAACACTGACTGTGGGGACACTGGGAGTGGATTCCCCTGACTCAACACTGACTGTGGGGACACTGGGAGTGGATCCCCCTGACTCAACACTGAATATGAGGACACTGAGTGTGGATCCCCCTGACCCAACACTGAATGTGGGGACACTGGGAGTGGATCCCCTGACTCAACACTGACTGTGGGGTCACTGGGAGTGGATCCCCCTGACTCAACACTGACTGTGGAGACACTGGGAGTGGATCCCCCTGACTCAACACTGACTCTGTGGACACTGGGAGTGGATCCCCCTGACTCAACACTGACTGTGGGGTCACTGGGAGTGGATCCCCCTGACTCAACACTGACTGTGGGGACACTGGGAGTGGATCTTCCTGACTCAACACTGACTGTGGGGACACTGGGAGTGGATCCCCTGACTCAACACTCCCTGTGGGGACACTGGGAGTGGATCCCCCTGACTCAACTCTGACTGTGGGGACATGGGAGTGGATCCATCTGACTCAACATATGCTGTGGGGACACTGGGAGTGGATTCCCCTGACTCAACGCTGACTGTGGGGACACTGGGAGTGGATCCCTCTGACTCAACACTGACTGTGGGGACACTGGGAGTGGATCCCCCTGACTCAACACTGACTGTGGGGACACTGGGAGTGGATCCCCCTGACTCAACACTGACTGTGGGGACACTGGGAGTGGATCCCCCTGGCTCAACACTGACTGTGGGGACACTGGGAGTGGATCCCCCTGACTCAACACTGACTGTGGGGACATTGGGAGTGGATCCCCCTGGCTCAACACTGACTGTGGGGACACTGGGAGTGGATCCCCATGACTCAACACTGACTGTGGGGACACTGGGAGTGGATCCCCCTGACTCAACACTGACTGTGGGGGCACTGGGAGTGGATCCCCCTGACTCAACACTGACTGTGGAGACACTGGGAGTGGATCCCCCTGACTCAACACTGACTGTGGGGACACTGGAAGTGGATCCCCCTGACTCAACGCTTCCTGTGGGGACACTGGGAGTGGATCCCCCTGACTCAACACTGACTGTGGGTCACTGGGAGTGGATCCCCTGACTCAACCCTGACTGTGGGCACACTGGGAGTGGATCTCCCTGTCTCAACACTGACTGTGGGGACACTGGGAATGGATCCCTCTGACTCAACACAGGCTGTGGGGATACTGGGTGTGCATTCCCCTGACTCAACACTGACTGTGGGGACACTGGGAGTGGATCCCCTGACTCAACACTGACTGTGGGGACACTGGGAGTGGATCCCCCTGACTCGGCACTGACTGTGGGGACACTGGGAGTGGATCCCCCTGACTCAACACTGACTGTGGGGTCACTGGGAGTGGATCCCCCTGACTCAACACTGACTGTGGGGACACTGGGAGTGGATTCCCCTGACTCAACACTGACTGTGGGGACACTGGGAGTGGATCCCCCCTGACTCAACTCTGACTGTGGGGACACTGGCAGTGGATCCCCTGACTCAACACTGTCTGTGGGGACACTGGGAGTGGATGCTGTGACTCAACACTGACTGTGGGCACACTGGGAGTGGATCTCCCTGTCTCAACACTGACTGTGGGGACACTGGGAATGGATCCCTCTGACTCAACACAGGCTGTGGGGATACTGGGTGTGCATTCCCCTGACTCAACACTGACTGTGGGGACACTGGGAGTGGATCCCCCTGACTCAACTCTGACTGTGGGGACACTGGGAGTGGATCCCCCTGACTCAACACTGACTGTGGGGACACTGGGAGTGGATCCCCTTGACTCAACACTGACTGTGGGGACACTGGGAGTGGATCGCCCTGACTCAACGCTGACTGTGGGGACACTGGGAGTGGAACCCCCTGACTCAACACTGACTGTGGGGACACTGGGAGTGGATCCTCCTGACTCAACACTGACTGTGGGGACACTGGGAGTGGATCCCCTGACTCAACACTGCCTGTGGGGACACTGGGAGTGGATCCCCTGACTCAACTCTGACTGTGGGGACACTGGGAGTGGATCCCTCTGACTCAACACATGCTGTGGGGACACTGGGAGTGGATTCCCCTGACTCAACGCTGACTGTGGGGACACTGGGAGTGGATCCCTCTGACTCAACACTGACTGTGGGGACACTGGGAGTGGATCCCCTGACTCAACACTGACTGTGGGGACACTGGGAGTGGATCCCCCTGACTCAACTCTGACTGTGGGGACACTGGGAGTGGATCCCCCTGACTCAATACTGACTGTGGGGACACTGGGAGTGGATCCCCCTGACTCAACACTGACTGTTGGGACGCTGGGAGTGGATCCCCCTGACTCAACACTGACTGTGGGGGCACTGGGAGTGGATCCCCTGACTCAACACTGACTGTGGGCACACTGGGAGTGGATCTCCCTGACTCAACACTGACTGTGGGGACACTGGGAGTGGATCCCTCTGACTCAACACAGGCTGTGGGGACACTGGGTGTGCATTCCCCTGACTCAACACTGACTGTGGGGACACTGGGAGTGGATCCCCCTGACTCAACTCTGACTGCGGGGACACTGGGAGTGGATCCCCCTGACTCAACACTGACTGTGGGCACACTGGGAGTGGATCTCCCTGGCTCAACACTGACTGTGGGGACACTGGGAGTGGATCCCTCTGACTCAACACAGGCTGTGGGGACACTGGGTGTGCATTCCCCTGACTCAACACTGACTGTGGGGACACTGGGAGTGGATCCCCCTGACTCAACTCTGACTGTGGGGACACTGGGAGTGGATCCCCCTGACTCAACACTGACTGTGGGGACACTGGGAGTGGATCCCCCTGACTCAACACTGACTGTGGGGACACTGGGAGTGGATCCCCCTGACTCAACACTGACTGTGGGGGCACTGGGAGTGGATCCCCCTGACTCAACACTGACTGTGGGGACACTGGGAGTGGATCCCCCTGACTCAACACTGCCTGTGGGGACACTGGGAGTGGATCCCCATGACTCAACACTGACTGTGGGGACACTGGGAGTGGATCCCCCTGACTCAACACTGACTGTAGGGACACTGGGAGTGGATCCCCCTGACTCAACACTGACTGTGGAGACACTGGGAGTGGATCCCCCTGACTCAACACTGACTGTGGGGACACTGGGATTGGATCCCCCTGACTCAACACTGCCTGTGGGGACACTGGGATTGGATCCCCCTGACTCAACACTGAATGTCGGGACACTGGGAGTGGATCCCCCCTGACTCAACACTGACTGTGGGGAAACTGGGAGTGGATCCCCCTGACTCAACACTGACTGTGGGGACACTGGGAGTGGATCTCCCTGACTCAACACTGACTGTGGGGTCACTGGGAGTGGACCCCCCTGACTCAACACTGACTGTGGGGACACTGGGAGTGGATCCCCCTGACTCAACACTGACTGTGGGGACACTGGGAGTGGATCCCCCTGACTCACCACTGACTGTGGGGACACTGGGGGTGGATCCCCCTGACTCAACATTGACTGTGGGGACACTGGGAGTGGATCCACCTGACTCAACGCTGACTGTGGGGACACTGGGAGTGGATCCCCCTGACTCAACACTGACTGTGGGGACACTGGGAGTGGATCCCCCTGACTCAACACTGACTGTGGGGACACTGGGAGTGGATCCCCCTTACTCAACACTGGTTGTGGGGACACTGGGAGTGGATCCCCCTGACTCAACACTGGCTGTAGGGACACTGGGAGTGGATCCCTCTGACTTAACACTGACTGTGGGGTCTCTGGGAGTGGATCCCCCTGACTCAACACTGACTGCGGGGTCTCTGGGAGTGGATCCCCCTGACTCAACACTGACCGTGGGGACACTGGGAGTGGATCCCCCCTGAGTCAACATTGCCTGTGGGGACACTGGGAGTGGATGCCCCTGACTCAACACTGACTGTGGGGATACTGGGAGTGGACCCCGCTGACTCAACACTGACTGTGGGGACACTGGGAGTGCATCCCCATGACTCAACACTGACTCTGTGGACACTGGGAGTGGATCCCACTGACTCAACGGTGACTGTGGGGGCACTGGGAGTGGACCCCCCTGACTCAACACTGACTGTGGGGACACTGGGAGTGGATCCCCCTGACTCAACACTGACTGTGGGGACACTGGGAGTGGATCCCCCTGACTCAACACTGACTGTGGGGACACTGGGAGTGGATCCCCCTGACTCAACACTGACTGTGGGGACACTGGGAGTGGATCCCCCTGACTCAACACTGCCTGTGGGGACACTGGGAGTGGATCCCTCTGACTCAACACAGGCTGTGGGGACACTGGGAGTGGATTCCCCTGACTCAACACTGACTGTGGGGACACTGGGAGTGGATCCCCCTGACTCAACTCTGACTGTGGTGACACTGGGAGTGGATCCCGCTGACTCAACACTGACTGTGGGGACACTGGGAGTGGATCTCCCTGACTCAACACAGGCTGTGGGGACACTGGGAGTGGATTCCCCTGACTCAACACTGACTGTGGGGGCACTTGGAGTGGATCCCCCTGACTCAACTCTGACTGTGGGGACACTGGGAGTGGATCCCCCTGACTCAACACTGACTGTGGGCCACTGGGAGTGGATCCCCCTGACTCAACACTGACTGTGGGGACACTGGGA
Organism: Pristiophorus japonicus; assembly: GCF_044704955.1. Classification (NCBI taxonomy): domain Eukaryota; kingdom Metazoa; phylum Chordata; class Chondrichthyes; family Pristiophoridae; genus Pristiophorus; species Pristiophorus japonicus. The sequence goes on along the minus strand of NC_091979.1, from coordinate 331,228,347 downwards.
GTGGATCCCCCTGACTCAACACTGACTGTGGGGACACTGGGAGTGGATCCCCCTGACTCAACACTGCCTGTGGGGACACTGGGAGTGGATCCCCATGACTCAACGCTGACTGTGGGGACACTGGGAGTGGATCCCCCTGACTCAACACTGACTGCGGGGACACTGGGAGTGGATCCCCCTGACTCAACACTGATTGTGGAGACACTGGGAGTGGATCCCCCTGACTCAACACTGACCGTGGCGACACTGGGATTGGATCCCCCTGACTCAACACTGCCTGTGGGGACACTGGGAGTGGATCCCCCTGACTCAACACTGAATGTGGGGACACTGGGAGTGGATCCCCCTGACTCAACACTGGCTGTGGGCACACTGGGAGTGGATCTCCCTGACTCAACACTGACTGTGGGGTCACTGGGAGTGGATCCCCCCTGACTCAACTCTGACTGTGGGGAAACTGGGAGTGGATCCCCCTGACTCAACACTGACTGTGGGGACACTGGGAGTGGATCCCCCCTGACTCAACACTGACTGTGGCGTCACTGGGAGTGGATCTCCCTGACTCAACACTGACTGTGGGGACACTGGGAGTGGATCCCCCTGACTCAACTCTGACTGCGGGGACACTGGGAGTGGATCCCCCTGACTCAACACTGACTGTGGGCACACTGGGAGTGGATCTCCCTGGCTCAACACTGACTGTGGGGACACTGGGAGTGGATCCCTCTGACTCAACACAGGCTGTGGGGACACTGGGTGTGCATTCCCCTGACTCAACACTGACTGTGGGGACACTGGGAGTGGATCCCCCTGACTCAACTCTGACTGTGGGGACACTGGGAGTGGATCCCCCTGACTCAACACTGACTGTGGGGACACTGGGAGTGGATCCCCCTGACTCAACACTGACTGTGGGGACACTGGGAGTGGATCCCCCTGACTCAACACTGACTGTGGGGGCACTGGGAGTGGATCCCCCTGACTCAACACTGACTGTGGGGACACTGGGAGTGGATCCCCCTGACTCAACACTGCCTGTGGGGACACTGGGAGTGGATCCCCCTGACTCAACACTGACTGTGGGGACACTGGGAGTGGATCCCCCTTACTCAACACTGGCTGTGGGGACACTGGGAGTGGATCCCCCTGACTCAACACTGGCTGTAGGGACACTGGGAGTGGATCCCTCTGACTTAACACTGACTGTGGGGTCTCTGGGAGTGGATCCCCCTGACTCAACACTGACTGTGGGGTCTCTGGGAGTGGATCCCCCTGACTCAACACTGACCGTGGGGACACTGGGAGTGGATCCCCCCTGAGTCAACATTGCCTGTGGGGACACTGGGAGTGGATGCCCCTGACTCAACACTGACTGTGGGGATACTGGGAGTGGACCCCGCTGACTCAACACTGACTGTGGGGACACTGGGAGTGGATCCCCATGACTCAACACTGACTCTGTGGACACTGGGAGTGGATCCCACTGACTCAACGGTGACTGTGGGGGCACTGGGAGTGGACCCCCCTGACTCAACACTGACTGTGGGGACACTGGGAGTGGATCCCCCTGACTCAACACTGACTGTGGGGACACTGGGAGTGGATCCCCCTGACTCAACACTGACTGTGGGGACACTGGGAGTGGATCCCCCTGACTCAACACTGACTGTGGGGACACTGGGAGTGGATCCCCCTGACTCAACACTGTCTGTGGGGACACTGGGAGTGGATCCCTCTGACTCAACACAGGCTGTGGGGACACTGGGAGTGGATTCCCCTGACTCAACACTGACTGTGGGGACACTGGGAGTGGATCCCCCTGACTCAACTCTGACTGTGGTGACACTGGGAGTGGATCCCGCTGACTCAACACTGACTGTGGGGACACTGGGAGTGGATCTCCCTGACTCAACACAGGCTGTGGGGACACTGGGAGTGGATTCCCCTGACTCAACACTGACTGTGGGGGCACTGGGAGTGGATCCCCCTGACTCAACTCTGACTGTGGGGACACTGGGAGTGGATCCCCCTGACTCAACACTGACTGTGGGCCACTGGGAGTGGATTCCCCCTGACTCAACACTGACTGTGGGGACACTGGGAGTGGATCCCCCTGACTCAACACTGACTGTGGGGACACTGGGAGTGGATCCCCCTGACTCAACACTGCCTGTGGGGACACTGGGAGTGGATCCCCATGACTCAACGCTGACTGTGGGGACACTGGGAGTGGATCCCCCTGACTCAACACTGACTGCGGGGACACTGGGAGTGGATCCCCCTGACTCAACACTGATTGTGGAGACACTGGGAGTGGATCCCCCTGACTCAACACTGACCGTGGCGACACTGGGATTGGATCCCCCTGACTCAACACTGCCTGTGGGGACACTGGGAGTGGATCCCCCTGACTCAACACTGAATGTGGGGACACTGGGAGTGGATCCCCCTGACTCAACACTGGCTGTGGGCACACTGGGAGTGGATCTCCCTGACTCAACACTGACTGTGGGGTCACTGGGAGTGGATCCCCCCTGACTCAACTCTGACTGTGGGGAAACTGGGAGTGGATCCCCCTGACTCAACACTGACTGTGGGGACACTGGGAGTGGATCCCCCCTGACTCAACACTGACTGTGGCGTCACTGGGAGTGGATCTCCCTGACTCAACACTGACTGTGGGGACACTGGGAGTGGATCCCCCTGACTCAACACTGACTGTGGGGACACTGGGAGTGGATCCCCCTGACTCAACACTGACTGTGGGGACACTGGGAGTGGATCCCCCTGACTCAACTCTGACTGTGGGGACACTGGGAGTGGATCCCTCTGACTCAACACATGCTGTGAGGACACTGGGAGTGGATTCCCCTGACTCAACGCTGACTGTGGGGACACTGAGAGTGGATCCCTCTGGCTCAACACTGGTTGTGGGGACACTGGGAGTGGATCCCCCTGACTCAACTCTGACTGTGGGGACATGGGAGTGGATCCATCTGACTCAACATATGCTGTGGGGACACTGGTAGTGGATTCCCCTGACTCAACGCTGACTGTGGGGACACTGGGAGTGGATCCCTCTGACTCAACACTGACTGTGGGGACACTGGGAGTGGATCCCCCTGACTCAACACTGACTGTGGGGACACTGGGAGTGGATCCCCCTGACTCAACACTGACTGTGGGGACACTGGGAGTGGATCCCCCTGGCTCAACACTGACTGTGGGGACACTGGGAGTGGATCCCCCTGACTCAACACTGACTGTGGGGACATTGGGAGTGGATCCCCCTGGCTCAACACTGACTGTGGGGATACTGGGAGTGGATCCCCTGACTCAACACTGCCTGTGGGGACACTGGGAGTGGATCCCCCTGACTCAACTCTGACTGTGGTGACATGGGAGTGGATCCATCTGACTCAACATATGCTGTGGGGACACTGGGAGTGGATTCCCCTGACTCAACGCTGACTGTGGGGACACTGGGAGTGGATCCCTCTGACTCAACACTGACTGTGGGGACACTGGGAGTGGATCCCCCTGACTCAACACTGACTGTGGGGACACTGGGAGTGGATCCCTCTGACTCAACACTGACTGTGGGGACACTGGGAGTGGATCCACCTGACTCAACGCTGACTGTGGGGACACTGGGAGTGGATCCCCCTGACTCAACACTGACTGTGGGGACACTGGGAGTGGATCCCCCTGACTCAACACTGACTGTGGGGACACTGGGAGTGGATCCCCCTTACTCAACACTGGCTGTGGGGACACTGGGAGTGGATCCCCCTGACTCAACACTGGCTGTAGGGACACTGGGAGTGGATCCCTCTGACTTAACACTGACTGTGGGGTCTCTGGGAGTGGATCCCCCTGACTCAACACTGACTGCGGGGTCTCTGGGAGTGGATCCCCCTGACTCAACACTGACCGTGGGGACACTGGGAGTGGATCCCCCCTGAGTCAACATTGCCTGTGGGGACACTGGGAGTGGATGCCCCTGACTCAACACTGACTGTGGGGATACTGGGAGTGGACCCCGCTGACTCAACACTGACTGTGGGGACACTGGGAGTGGATCCCCATGACTCAACACTGACTCTGTGGACACTGGGAGTGGATCCCACTGACTCAACGGTGACTGTGGGGGCACTGGGAGTGGACCCCCCTGACTCAACACTGACTGTGGGGACACTGGGAGTGGATCCCCCTGACTCAACACTGACTGTGGGGACACTGGGAGTGGATCCCCCTGACTCAACACTGACTGTGGGGACACTGGGAGTGGATCCCCCTGACTCAACACTGACTGTGGGGACACTGGGAGTGGATCCCCCTGACTCAACACTGCCTGTGGGGACACTGGGAGTGGATCCCTCTGACTCAACACAGGCTGTGGGGACACTGGGAGTGGATTCCCCTGACTCAACACTGACTGTGGGGACACTGGGAGTGGATCCCCCTGACTCAACTCTGACTGTGGTGACACTGGGAGTGGATCCCGCTGACTCAACACTGACTGTGGGGACACTGGGAGTGGATCTCCCTGACTCAACACAGGCTGTGGGGACACTGGGAGTGGATTCCCCTGACTCAACACTGACTGTGGGGGCACTGGGAGTGGATCCCCCTGACTCAACTCTGACTGTGGGGACACTGGGAGTGGATCCCCCTGACTCAACACTGACTGTGGGCCACTGGGAGTGGATCCCCCTGACTCAACACTGACTGTGTGGACACTGGGAGTGGATCCCCCTGACTCAACACTGACTGTGGGGACACTGGGAGTGGATCCCCCTGACTCAACACTGCCTGTGGGGACACTGGGAGTGGATCCCCATGACTCAACGCTGACTGTGGGGACACTGGGAGTGGATCCCCCTGACTCAACACTGACTGCGGGGACACTGGGAGTGGATCCCCCTGACTCAACACTGATTGTGGAGACACTGGGAGTGGATCCCCCTGACTCAACACTGACCGTGGCGACACTGGGATTGGATCCCCCTGACTCAACACTGCCTGTGGGGACACTGGGAGTGGATCCCCCTGACTCAACACTGAATGTGGGGACACTGGGAGTGGATCCCCCTGACTCAACACTGGCTGTGGGCACACTGGGAGTGGATCTCCCTGACTCAACACTGACTGTGGGGTCACTGGGAGTGGATCCCCCCTGACTCAACTCTGACTGTGGGGAAACTGGGAGTGGATCCCCCTGACTCAACACTGACTGTGGGGACACTGGGAGTGGATCCCCCCTGACTCAACACTGACTGTGGCGTCACTGGGAGTGGATCTCCCTGACTCAACACTGACTGTGGGGACACTGGGAGTGGATCCCCCTGACTCAACTCTGACTGCGGGGACACTGGGAGTGGATCCCCCTGACTCAACACTGACTGTGGGCACACTGGGAGTGGATCTCCCTGGCTCAACACTGACTGTGGGGACACTGGGAGTGGATCCCTCTGACTCAACACAGGCTGCGGGGACACTGGGTGTGCATTCCCCTGACTCAACACTGACTGTGGGGACACTGGGAGTGGATCCCCCTGACTCAACTCTGACTGTGGGGACACTGGGAGTGGATCCCCCTGACTCAACACTGACTGTGGGGACACTGGGAGTGGATCCCCCTGACTCAACACTGACTGTGGGGACACTGGGAGTGGATCCCCCTGACTCAACACTGACTGTGGGGGCACTGGGAGTGGATCACCCTGACTCAACACTGACTGTGGGGACACTGGGAGTGGATCCCCCTGACTCAACACTGCCTGTGGGGACACTGGGAGTGGATCCCCATGACTCAACACTGACTGTGGGGACACTGGGAGTGGATCCCCCTGACTCAACACTGACTGTAGGGACACTGGGAGTGGATCCCCCTGACTCAACACTGACTGTGGAGACACTGGGAGTGGATCCCCCTGACTCAACACTGACTGTGGGGACACTGGGATTGGATCCCCCTGACTCAACACTGCCTGTGGGGACACTGGGATTGGATCCCCCTGACTCAACACTGAATGTCGGGACACTGGGAGTGGATCCCCCCTGACTCAACACTGACTGTGGGGAAACTGGGAGTGGATCCCCCTGACTCAACACTGACTGTGGGGACACTGGGAGTGGATCTCCCTGACTCAACACTGACTGTGGGGTCACTGGGAGTGGACCCCCCTGACTCAACACTGACTGTGGGGACACTGGGAGTGGATCCCCCTGACTCAACACTGACTGTGGGGACACTGGGAGTGGATCCCCCTGACTCACCACTGACTGTGGGGACACTGGGGGTGGATCCCCCTGACTCAACATTGACTGTGGGGACACTGGGAGTGGATCCACCTGACTCAACGCTGACTGTGGGGACACTGGGAGTGGATCCCCCTGACTCAACACTGACTGTGGGGACACTGGGAGTGGATCCCCCTGACTCAACACTGACTGTGGGGACACTGGGAGTGGATCCCCCTTACTCAACACTGGCTGTGGGGACACTGGGAGTGGATCCCCCTGACTCAACACTGGCTGTAGGGACACTGGGAGTGGATCCCTCTGACTTAACACTGACTGTGGGGTCTCTGGGAGTGGATCCCCCTGACTCAACACTGACTGTGGGGTCTCTGGGAGTGGATCCCCCTGACTCAACACTGACCGTGGGGACACTGGGAGTGGATCCCCCCTGAGTCAACATTGCCTGTGGGGACACTGGGAGTGGATGCCCCTGACTCAACACTGACTGTGGGGATACTGGGAGTGGACCCCGCTGACTCAACACTGACTGTGGGGACACTGGGAGTGGATCCCCATGACTCAACACTGACTCTGTGGACACTGGGAGTGGATCCCACTGACTCAACGGTGACTGTGGGGGCACTGGGAGTGGACCCCCCTGACTCAACACTGACTGTGGGGACACTGGTAGTGGATCCCCCTGACTCAACACTGACTGTGGGGACACTGGGAGTGGATCCCCCTGACTCAACACTGACTGTGGGGACACTGGGAGTGGATCCCCCTGACTCAACACTGACTGTGGGGACACTGGGAGTGGATCCCCCTGACTCAACACTGCCTGTGGGGACACTGGGAGTGGATCCCTCTGACTCAACACAGGCTGTGGGGACACTGGGAGTGGATTCCCCTGACTCAACACTGACTGTGGGGACACTGGGAGTGGATCCCCCTGACTCAACTCTGACTGTGGTGACACTGGGAGTGGATCCCGCTGACTCAACACTGACTGTGGGGACACTGGGAGTGGATCTCCCTGACTCAACACAGGCTGTGGGGACACTGGGAGTGGATTCCCCTGACTCAACACTGACTGTGGGGGCACTGGGAGTGGATCCCCCTGACTCAACTCTGACTGTGGGGACACTGGGAGTGGATCCCCCTGACTCAACACTGACTGTGGGCCACTGGGAGTGGATTCCCCCTGACTCAACACTGACTGTGGGGACACTGGGAGTGGATCCCCCTGACTCAACACTGACTGTGGGGACACTGGGAGTGGATCCCCCTGACTCAACACTGCCTGTGGGGACACTGGGAGTGGATCCCCATGACTCAACGCTGACTGTGGGGACACTGGGAGTGGATCCCCCTGACTCAACACTGACTGCGGGGACACTGGGAGTGGATCCCCCTGACTCAACACTGATTGTGGAGACACTGGGAGTGGATCCCCCTGACTCAACACTGACCGTGGCGACACTGGGATTGGATCCCCCTGACTCAACACTGCCTGTGGGGACACTGGGAGTGGATCCCCCTGACTCAACACTGAATGTGGGGACACTGGGAGTGGATCCCCCTGACTCAACACTGGCTGTGGGCACACTGGGAGTGGATCTCCCTGACTCAACACTGACTGTGGGGTCACTGGGAGTGGATCCCCCTGACTCAACTCTGACTGTGGGGAAACTGGGAGTGGATCCCCCTGACTCAACACTGACTGTGGGGACACTGGGAGTGGATCCCCCCTGACTCAACACTGACTGTGGCGTCACTGGGAGTGGATCTCCCTGACTCAACACTGACTGTGGGGACACTGGGAGTGGATCCCCCTGACTCAACACTGACTGTGGGGACACTGGGAGTGGATCCCCCTGACTCAACACTGACTGTGGGGACACTGGGAGTGGATCCCCCTGACTCAACTCTGACTGTGGGGACACTGGGAGTGGATCCCTCTGACTCAACACATGCTGTGAGGACACTGGGAGTGGATTCCCCTGACTCAACGCTGACTGTGGGGACACTGAGAGTGGATCCCTCTGGCTCAACACTGGTTGTGGGGACACTGGGAGTGGATCCCCCTGACTCAACTCTGACAGTGGGGACATGGGAGTGGATCCATCTGACTCAACATATGCTGTGGGGACACTGGTAGTGGATTCCCCTGACTCAACGCTGACTGTGGGGACACTGGGAGTGGATCCCTCTGACTCAACACTGACTGTGGGGACACTGGAAGTGGATCCCCCTGACTCAACACTGACTGTGGGGACACTGGGAGTGGATCCCCCTGACTCAACACTGACTGTGGGGACACTGGGAGTGGATCCCCCTGGCTCAACACTGACTGTGGGGACACTGGGAGTGGATCCCCCTGACTCAACACTGACTGTGGGGACATTGGGAGTGGATCCCCCTGGCTCAACACTGACTGTGGGGATACTGGGAGTGGATCCCCTGACTCAACACTGCCTGTGGGGACACTGGGAGTGGATCCCCCTGACTCAACTCTGACTGTGGTGACATGGGAGTGGATCCATCTGACTCAACATATGCTGTGGGGACACTGGGAGTGGATTCCCCTGACTCAACGCTGACTGTGGGGACACTGGGAGTGGATCCCTCTGACTCAACACTGACTGTGGGGACACTGGGAGTGGATCCCCCTGACTCAACACTGACTGTGGGGACACTGGGAGTGGATCCCCCTGACTCAACACTGACTGTGGGGACACTGGGATTGGATCCCCCTGGCTCAACACTGACTGTGGGGACACTGGGAGTGGATCCCCCTGACTCAACACTGATTGTGGGGACATTGGGAGTGGATCCCCCTGGCTCAACACTGACTGTGGGGACACTGGGAGTGGATCCCCATGACTCAACACTGACTGTGGGGACACTGGGAGTGGATCCCCCTGACTCAACACTGACTGTGGGGGCACTGGGAGTGGATCCCCCTGACTCAACACTGACTGTGGAGACACTGGGAGTGGATCCACCTGACTCAACACTGACTGTGGGGACACTGGAAGTGGATCCCCCTGACTCAACGCTTCCTGTGGGGACACTGGGAGTGGATTCCACTGACTCAACACTGACTGTGGGTCACTGGGAGTGGATCCCCTGACTCAACACTGACTGTGGGCACACTGGGAGTGGATCTCCCTGACTCAACACTGAATGTGGGGACACTGGGAATGGATCCCTCTGACTCAACACAGGCTGTGGGGATACTGGGTGTGCATTCCCCTGACTCAACACTGACTGTGGGGACACTGGGAGTGGATCCCCCTGACTCAACTCTGACTGTGGGGACACTGGGAGTGGATCCCCCTGACTCAACACTGACTGTGGGGACACTGGGAGTGGATCCCCTTGACTCAACACTGACTGTGGGGACACTGGGAGTGGATCCCCCTGACTCAACACTGACTGTGGGGGCACTGGGAGTGGATCCCCCTGACTCAACACTGACTGTGGGGACACTGGGAGTGGATCCCCTGACTCAACACTGCCTGTGGGGACACTGGGAGTGGATCCCCATGACTCAACACTGACTGTGGGGACACTGGGAGTGGATCCCCCTGACTCAACACTGACTGTGGGGACACTGGGAGTGGATACCCCTGACTCAACACTGACTGTGGAGACACTGGGAGTGGATCCCCCTGACTCAACACTGACTGTGGGGACACTAGGAGTGGATCCCCCCTGACTCAACACTGACTGTGGCGTCACTGGGAGTGGATCTCCCTGACTCAACACTGACTGTGGGGACACTGGGAGTGGATCCCCCTGACTCAACACTGACTGTGGGGAAACTGGGAGTGGATCCCCCTGACTCAACACTGACTGTGGGGACACTGGGAGTGGATCCCCTGACTCAACACTGACTGTGGGGACACTGGGAGTGGATCCCCCTGACTTGACACTGACTGTGGGGACACTGGGAGTGGATCCCCCTGACTTGACACTGACTGTGGGGACACTGGGAGTGGATCCCCCTGACTCAACACTGACTGTGGGGTCACTGGGAGTGGATCCCACTGACTCAACACTGACTGTGGGGACACTGGGAGTGGATTCCCCTGACTCAACACTGACTGTGGGGACACTGGGAGTGGATCCCCCTGACTCAACACTGAATATGGGGACACTGAGTGTGGATCCCCCTGACTCAACACTGAATGTGGGGACACTGGGAGTGGATCCCCTGACTCAACACTGACTGTGGGGTCACTGGGAGTGGATCCCCCTGACTCAACACTGACTGTGGAGACACTGGGAGTGGATCCCCCTGACTCAACACTGACTCTGTGGACACTGGGAGTGGATCCCCCTGACTCAACACTGACTGTGGGGTCACTGGGAGTGGATCCCCCTGACTCAACACTGACTGTGGGGACACTGGGAGTGGATCTTCCTGACTCAACACTGACTGTGGGGACACTGGGAGTGGATCCCCTGACTCAACACTGCCTGTGGGGACACTGGGAGTGGATCCCCCTGACTCAACTCTGACTGTGGGGACATGGGAGTGGATCCATCTGACTCAACATATGCTGTGGGGACACTGGGAGTGGATTCCCCTGACTCAACGCTGACTGTGGGGACACTGGGAGTGGATCCCTCTGACTCAACACTGACTGTGGGGACACTGGGAGTGGATCCCCCTGACTCAACACTGACTGTGGGGACACTGGGAGTGGATCCCCCTGACTCAACACTGACTGTGGGGACACTGGGAGTGGATCCCCCTGGCTCAACACTGACTGTGGGGACACTGTGAGTGGATCCCCCTGACTCAACACTGACTGTGGGGACATTGGGAGTGGATCCCCCTGGCTCAACACTGACTGTGGGGACACTGGGAGTGGATCCCCATGACTCAACACTGACTGTGGGGACACTGGGAGTGGATCCCCCTGACTCAACACTGACTGTGGGGGCACTGGGAGTGGATCCCCCTGACTCAACACTGACTGTGGAGACACTGGGAGTGGATCCCCCTGACTCAACACTGACTGTGGGGAAACTGGAAGTGGATCCCCCTGACTCAACGCTTCCTGTGGGGACACTGGGAGTGGATCCCCCTGACTCAACACTGACTGTGGGTCACTGGGAGTGGATCCCCTGACTCAACCCTGACTGTGGGCACACTGGGAGTGGATCTCCCTGTCTCAACACTGACTGTGGGGACACTGGGAATGGATCCCTCTGACTCAACACAGGCTGTGGGGATACTGGGTGTGCATTCCCCTGACTCAACACTGACTGTGGGGACACTGGGAGTGGATCCCCTGACTCAACACTGACTGTGGGGACACTGGGAGTGGATCCCCCTGACTCGGCACTGACTGTGGGGACACTGGGAGTGGATCCCCCTGACTCAACACTGACTGTGGGGTCACTGGGAGTGGATCCCCCTGACTCAACACTGACTGTGGGGACACTGGGAGTGGATTCCCCTGACTCAACACTGACTGTGGGGACACTGGGAGTGGATCCCCCCTGACTCAACTCTGACTGTGGGGACACTGGCAGTGGATCCCCTGACTCAACACTGTCTGTGGGGACACTGGGAGTGGATGCTGTGACTCAACACTGACTGTGGGCACACTGGGAGTGGATCTCCCTGTCTCAACACTGACTGTGGGGACACTGGGAATGGATCCCTCTGACTCAACACAGGCTGTGGGGATACTGGGTGTGCATTCCCCTGACTCAACACTGACTGTGGGGACACTGGGAGTGGATCCCCCTGACTCAACTCTGACTGTGGGGACACTGGGAGTGGATCCCCCTGACTCAACACTGACTGTGGGGACACTGGGAGTGGATCCCCTTGACTCAACACTGACTGTGGGGACACTGGGAGTGGATCCCCCTGACTCAACGCTGACTGTGGGGACACTGGGAGTGGATCCCCCTGACTCAACACTGACTGTGGGGACACTGGGAGTGGATCCTCCTGACTCAACACTGACTGTGGGGACACTGGGAGTGGATCCCCTGACTCAACACTGCCTGTGGGGACACTGGGAGTGGATCCCCTGACTCAACTCTGACTGTGGGGACACTGGGAGTGGATCCCTCTGACTCAACGCATGCTGTGGGGACACTGGGAGTGGATTCCCCTGACTCAACACTGACTGTGGGGACACTGGGAGTGGATCCCCCTGACTCAACTCTGACTGTGGGGACACTGGGAGTGGATCCCCCTGACTCAACACTGACTGTGGGGACACTGGGAGTGGATCCCCCTGACTCAACACTGACTGTGGGGACACTGGGAGTGGATCCTCCTGACTCAACACTGTCTGTGGGGACACTGGGAGTGGATGCTGTGACTCAACACTGACTGTGGGCACACTGGGAGTGGATCTCCCTGGCTCAACACTGACTGTGGGGACACTGGGAGTGGATCCCTCTGACTCAACACAGGCTGTGGGGACACTGGGTGTGCATTCCCCTGACTCAACACTGACTGTGGGGACACTGGGAGTGGATCCCCCTGACTCAACTCTGACTGTGGGGACACTGGGAGTGGATCCCCCTGACTCAACACTGACTGTGGGGACACTGGGAGTGGATCCCCCTGACTCAACACAGGCTGTGGGGACACTGGGAGTGGATTCCCCTGACTCAACACTGACTGTGGGGACACTGGGAGTGGATCCCCCTGACTCAACTCTGACTGTGGTGACACTGGGAGTGGATCCCGCTGACTCAACACTGACTGTGGGGACACTGGGAGTGGATCTCCCTGACTCAACACAGGCTGTGGGGACACTGGGAGTGGATTCCCCTGACTCAACACTGACTGTGGGGGCACTGGGAGTGGATCCCCCTGACTCAACTCTGACTGTGGGGACACTGGGAGTGGATCCCCCTGACTCAACACTGACTGTGGGCCACTGGGAGTGGATTCCCCCTGACTCAACACTGACTGTGGGGACACTGGGAGTGGATCCCCCTGACTCAACACTGACTGTGGGGACACTGGGAGTGGATCCCCCTGACTCAACACTGCCTGTGGGGACACTGGGAGTGGATCCCCATGACTCAACGCTGACTGTGGGGACACTGGGAGTGGATCCCCCTGACTCAACACTGACTGCGGGGACACTGGGAGTGGATCCCCCTGACTCAACACTGATTGTGGAGACACTGGGAGTGGATCCCCCTGACTCAACACTGACCGTGGCGACACTGGGATTGGATCCCCCTGACTCAACACTGCCTGTGGGGACACTGGGAGTGGATCCCCCTGACTCAACACTGAATGTGGGGACACTGGGAGTGGATCCCCCTGACTCAACACTGGCTGTGGGCACACTGGGAGTGGATCTCCCTGACTCAACACTGACTGTGGGGTCACTGGGAGTGGATCCCCCTGACTCAACTCTGACTGTGGGGAAACTGGGAGTGGATCCCCCTGACTCAACACTGACTGTGGGGACACTGGGAGTGGATCCCCCCTGACTCAACACTGACTGTGGCGTCACTGGGAGTGGATCTCCCTGACTCAACACTGACTGTGGGGACACTGGGAGTGGATCCCCCTGACTCAACACTGACTGTGGGGACACTGGGAGTGGATCCCCCTGACTCAACACTGACTGTGGGGACACTGGGAGTGGATCCCCCTGACTCAACTCTGACTGTGGGGACACTGGGAGTGGATCCCTCTGACTCAACACATGCTGTGAGGACACTGGGAGTGGATTCCCCTGACTCAACGCTGACTGTGGGGACACTGAGAGTGGATCCCTCTGGCTCAACACTGGTTGTGGGGACACTGGGAGTGGATCCCCTGACTCAACTCTGACTGTGGGGACATGGGAGTGGATCCATCTGACTCAACATATGCTGTGGGGACACTGGTAGTGGATTCCCCTGACTCAACGCTGACTGTGGGGACACTGGGAGTGGATCCCTCTGACTCAACACTGACTGTGGGGACACTGGGAGTGGATCCCCCTGACTCAACACTGACTGTGGGGACACTGGGAGTGGATCCCCCTGACTCAACACTGACTGTGGGGACACTGGGAGTGGATCCCCCTGGCTCAACACTGACTGTGGGGACACTGGGAGTGGATCCCCCTGACTCAACACTGACTGTGGGGACATTGGGAGTGGATCCCCCTGGCTCAACACTGACTGTGGGGATACTGGGAGTGGATCCCCTGACTCAACACTGCCTGTGGGGACACTGGGAGTGGATCCCCCTGACTCAACTCTGACTGTGGTGACATGGGAGTGGATCCATCTGACTCAACATATGCTGTGGGGACACTGGGAGTGGATTCCCCTGACTCAACGCTGACTGTGGGGACACTGGGAGTGGATCCCTCTGACTCAACACTGACTGTGGGGACACTGGGAGTGGATCCCCCTGACTCAACACTGACTGTGGGGACACTGGGAGTGGATCCCCCTGACTCAACACTGACTGTGGGGACACTGGGATTGGATCCCCCTGGCTCAACACTGACTGTGGGGACACTGGGAGTGGATCCCCCTGACTCAACACTGATTGTGGGGACATTGGGAGTGGATCCCCCTGGCTCAACACTGACTGTGGGGACACTGGGAGTGGATCCCCATGACTCAACACTGACTGTGGGGACACTGGGAGTGGATCCCCCTGACTCAACACTGACTGTGGGGGCACTGGGAGTGGATCCCCCTGACTCAACACTGACTGTGGAGACACTGGGAGTGGATCCACCTGACTCAACACTGACTGTGGGGACACTGGAAGTGGATCCCCCTGACTCAACGCTTCCTGTGGGGACACTGGGAGTGGATTCCACTGACTCAACACTGACTGTGGGTCACTGGGAGTGGATCCCCTGACTCAACACTGACTGTGGGCACACTGGGAGTGGATCTCCCTGACTCAACACTGAATGTGGGGACACTGGGAATGGATCCCTCTGACTCAACACAGGCTGTGGGGATACTGGGTGTGCATTCCCCTGACTCAACACTGACTGTGGGGACACTGGGAGTGGATCCCCCTGACTCAACTCTGACTGTGGGGACACTGGGAGTGGATCCCCCTGACTCAACACTGACTGTGGGGACACTGGGAGTGGATCCCCTTGACTCAACACTGACTGTGGGGACACTGGGAGTGGATCCCCCTGACTCAACGCTGACTGTGGGGGCACTGGGAGTGGATCCCCCTGACTCAACACTGACTGTGGGGACACTGGGAGTGGATCCCCTGACTCAACACTGCCTGTGGGGACACTGGGAGTGGATCCCCATGACTCAACACTGACTGTGGGGACACTGGGAGTGGATCCCCCTGACTCAACACTGACTGTGGGGACACTGGGAGTGGATACCCCTGACTCAACACTGACTGTGGAGACACTGGGAGTGGATCCCCCTGACTCAACACTGACTGTGGGGACACTAGGAGTGGATCCCCCCTGACTCAACACTGACTGTGGCGTCACTGGGAGTGGATCTCCCTGACTCAACACTGACTGTGGGGACACTGGGAGTGGATCCCCCTGACTCAACACTGACTGTGGGGACACTGGGAGTGGATCCCCCTGACTCAACACTGACTGTGGGGACACTGGGAGTGGATCCCCTGACTCAACACTGACTGTGGGGACACTGGGAGTGGATCCCCCTGACTTGACACTGACTGTGGGGACACTGGGAGTGGATCCCCCTGACTCAACACTGACTGTGGGGTCACTGGGAGTGGATCCCACTGACTCAACACTGACTGTGGGGACACTGGGAGTGGATTCCCCTGACTCAACACTGACTGTGGGGACACTGGGAGTGGATCCCCCTGACTCAACACTGAATATGGGGACACTGAGTGTGGATCCCCCTGACTCAACACTGAATGTGGGGACACTGGGAGTGGATCCCCTGACTCAACACTGACTGTGGGGTCACTGGGAGTGGATCCCCCTGACTCAACACTGACTGTGGAGACACTGGGAGTGGATCCCCCTGACTCAACACTGACTCTGTGGACACTGGGAGTGGATCCCCCTGACTCAACACTGACTGTGGGGTCACTGGGAGTGGATCCCCCTGACTCAACACTGACTGTGGGGACACTGGGAGTGGATCTTCCTGACTCAACACTGACTGTGGGGACACTGGGAGTGGATCCCCCTGACTCAACACTGACTGTGGGGTCACTGGGAGTGGATCCCACTGACTCAACACTGACTGTGGGGACACTGGGAGTGGATTCCCCTGACTCAACACTGACTGTGGGGACACTGGGAGTGGATCCCCCTGACTCAACACTGAATATGGGGACACTGAGTGTGGATCCCCCTGACTCAACACTGAATGTGGGGACACTGGGAGTGGATCCCCTGACTCAACACTGACTGTGGGGTCACTGGGAGTGGATCCCCCTGACTCAACACTGACTGTGGAGACACTGGGAGTGGATCCCCCTGACTCAACACTGACTCTGTGGACACTGGGAGTGGATCCCCCTGACTCAACACTGACTGTGGGGTCACTGGGAGTGGATCCCCCTGACTCAACACTGACTGTGGGGACACTGGGAGTGGATCTTCCTGACTCAACACTGACTGTGGGGACACTGGGAGTGGATCCCCTGACTCAACACTGCCTGTGGGGACACTGGGAGTGGATCCCCCTGACTCAACTCTGACTGTGGGGACATGGGAGTGGATCCATCTGACTCAACATATGCTGTGGGGACACTGGGAGTGGATTCCCCTGACTCAACGCTGACTGTGGGGACACTGGGAGTGGATCCCTCTGACTCAACACTGACTGTGGGGACACTGGGAGTGGATCCCCCTGACTCAACACTGACTGTGGGGACACTGGGAGTGGATCCCCCTGACTCAACACTGACTGTGGGGACACTGGGAGTGGATCCCCCTGGCTCAACACTGACTGTGGGGACACTGTGAGTGGATCCCCCTGACTCAACACTGACTGTGGGGACATTGGGAGTGGATCCCCCTGGCTCAACACTGACTGTGGGGACACTGGGAGTGGATCCCCATGACTCAACACTGACTGTGGGGACACTGGGAGTGGATCCCCCTGACTCAACACTGACTGTGGGGGCACTGGGAGTGGATCCCCCTGACTCAACACTGACTGTGGAGACACTGGGAGTGGATCCCCCTGACTCAACACTGACTGTGGGGAAACTGGAAGTGGATCCCCCTGACTCAACGCTTCCTGTGGGGACACTGGGAGTGGATCCCCCTGACTCAACACTGACTGTGGGTCACTGGGAGTGGATCCCCTGACTCAACCCTGACTGTGGGCACACTGGGAGTGGATCTCCCTGTCTCAACACTGACTGTGGGGACACTGGGAATGGATCCCTCTGACTCAACACAGGCTGTGGGGATACTGGGTGTGCATTCCCCTGACTCAACACTGACTGTGGGGACACTGGGAGTGGATCCCCTGACTCAACACTGACTGTGGGGACACTGGGAGTGGATCCCCCTGACTCGGCACTGACTGTGGGGACACTGGGAGTGGATCCCCCTGACTCAACACTGACTGTGGGGTCACTGGGAGTGGATCCCCCTGACTCAACACTGACTGTGGGGACACTGGGAGTGGATTCCCCTGACTCAACACTGACTGTGGGGACACTGGGAGTGGATCCCCCCTGACTCAACTCTGACTGTGGGGACACTGGCAGTGGATCCCCTGACTCAACACTGTCTGTGGGGACACTGGGAGTGGATGCTGTGACTCAACACTGACTGTGGGCACACTGGGAGTGGATCTCCCTGTCTCAACACTGACTGTGGGGACACTGGGAATGGATCCCTCTGACGCAACACAGGCTGTGGGGATACTGGGTGTGCATTCCCCTGACTCAACACTGACTGTGGGGACACTGGGAGTGGATCCCCCTGACTCAACTCTGACTGTGGGGACACTGGGAGTGGATCCCCCTGACTCAACACTGACTGTGGGGACACTGGGAGTGGATCCCCTTGACTCAACACTGACTGTGGGGACACTGGGAGTGGATCCCCCTGACTCAACGCTGACTGTGGGGACACTGGGAGTGGATCCCCCTGACTCAACACTGACTGTGGGGACACTGGGAGTGGATCCTCCTGACTCAACACTGACTGTGGGGACACTGGGAGTGGATCCCTCTGACTCAACACATGCTGTGGGGACACTGGGAGTGGATTCCCCTGACTCAACACTGACTGTGGGGACACTGGGAGTGGATCCCCCTGACTCAACTCTGACTGTGGGGACACTGGGAGTGGATCCCCCTGACTCAACACTGACTGTGGGGACACTGGGAGTGGATCCCCTGACTCAACTCTGACTGTGGGGACACTGGGAGTGGATCCCTCTGACTCAACACATGCTGTGGGGACACTGGGAGTGGATTCCCCTGACTCAACACTGACTGTGGGGACACTGGGAGTGGATCCCCCTGACTCAACTCTGACTGTGGGGACACTGGGAGTGGATCCCCCTGACTCAACACTGACTGTGGGGACACTGGGAGTGGATCCCCCTGACTCAACACTGACTGTGGGGACACTGGGAGTGGATCCTCCTGACTCAACACTGTCTGTGGGGACACTGGGAGTGGATGCTGTGACTCAACACTGACTGTGGGCACACTGGGAGTGGATCTCCCTGGCTCAACACTGACTGTGGGGACACTGGGAGTGGATCCCTCTGACTCAACACAGGCTGTGGGGACACTGGGTGTGCATTCCCCTGACTCAACACTGACTGTGGGGACACTGGGAGTGGATCCCCCTGACTCAACTCTGACTGTGGGGACACTGGGAGTGGATCCCCCTGACTCAACACTGACTGTGGGGACACTGGGAGTGGATCCCCCTGACTCAACACTGACTGTGGGGACACTGGGAGTGGATCCCCCTGACTCAACACTGACTGTGGGGGCACTGGGAGTGGATCCCCCTGACTCAACACTGACTGTGGGGACACTGGGAGTGGATCCCCCTGACTCAACACTGCCTGTGGGGACACTGGGAGTGGATCCCCATGACTCAACACTGACTGTGGGGACACTGGGAGTGGATCCCCCTGACTCAACACTGACTGTAGGGACACTGGGAGTGGATCCCCCTGACTCAACACTGACTGTGGAGACACTGGGAGTGGATCCCCCTGACTCAACACTGACTGTGGGGACACTGGGATTGGATCCCCCTGACTCAACACTGCCTGTGGGGACACTGGGATTGGATCCCCCTGACTCAACACTGAATGTCGGGACACTGGGAGTGGATCCCCCCTGACTCAACACTGACTGTGGGGAAACTGGGAGTGGATCCCCCTGACTCAACACTGACTGTGGGGACACTGGGAGTGGATCTCCCTGACTCAACGCTGACTGTGGGGTCACTGGGAGTGGACCCCCCTGACTCAACACTGACTGTGGGGACACTGGGAGTGGATCCCCCTGACTCAACACTGACTGTGGGGACACTGGGAGTGGATCCCCCTGACTCACCACTGACTGTGGGGACACTGGGGGTGGATCCCCCTGACTCAACATTGACTGTGGGGACACTGGGAGTGGATCCACCTGACTCAACGCTGACTGTGGGGACACTGGGAGTGGATCCCCCTGACTCAACACTGACTGTGGGGACACTGGGAGTGGATCCCCCTGACTCAACACTGACTGTGGGGACACTGGGAGTGGATCCCCCTTACTCAACACTGGCTGTGGGGACACTGGGAGTGGATCCCCCTGACTCAACACTGGCTGTAGGGACACTGGGAGTGGATCCCTCTGACTTAACACTGACTGTGGGGTCTCTGGGAGTGGATCCCCCTGACTCAACACTGACTGTGGGGTCTCTGGGAGTGGATCCCCCTGACTCAACACTGACCGTGGGGACACTGGGAGTGGATCCCCCCTGAGTCAACATTGCCTGTGGGGACACTGGGAGTGGATGCCCCTGACTCAACACTGACTGTGGGGATACTGGGAGTGGACCCCGCTGACTCAACACTGACTGTGGGGACACTGGGAGTGGATCCCCATGACTCAACACTGACTCTGTGGACACTGGGAGTGGATCCCACTGACTCAACGGTGACTGTGGGGGCACTGGGAGTGGACCCCCCTGACTCAACACTGACTGTGGGGACACTGGGAGTGGATCCCCCTGACTCAACACTGACTGTGGGGACACTGGGAGTGGATCCCCCTGACTCAACACTGACTGTGGGGACACTGGGAGTGGATCCCCCTGACTCAACACTGACTGTGGGGACACTGGGAGTGGATCCCCCTGACTCAACACTGCCTGTGGGGACACTGGGAGTGGATCCCTCTGACTCAACACAGGCTGTGGGGACACTGTGAGTGGATTCCCCTGACTCAACACTGACTGTGGGGACACTGGGAGTGGATCCCCCTGACTCAACTCTGACTGTGGTGACACTGGGAGTGGATCCCGCTGACTCAACACTGACTGTGGGGACACTGGGAGTGGATCTCCCTGACTCAACACAGGCTGTGGGGACACTGGGAGTGGATTCCCCTGACTCAACACTGACTGTGGGGGCACTGGGAGTGGATCCCCCTGACTCAACTCTGACTGTGGGGACACTGGGAGTGGATCCCCCTGACTCAACACTGACTGTGGGCCACTGGGAGTGGATCCCCCTGACTCAACACTGACTGTGGGGACACTGGGAGTGGATCCCCCTGACTCAACACTGACTGTGGGGACACTGGGAGTGGATCCCCCTGACTCAACACTGCCTGTGGGGACACTGGGAGTGGATCCCCATGACTCAACGCTGACTGTGGGGACACTGGGAGTGGATCCCCCTGACTCAACACTGACTGCGGGGACACTGGGAGTGGATCCCCCTGACTCAACACTGATTGTGGAGACACTGGGAGTGGATCCCCCTGACTCAACACTGACCGTGGCGACACTGGGATTGGATCCCCCTGACTCAACACTGCCTGTGGGGACACTGGGAGTGGATCCCCCTGACTCAACACTGAATGTGGGGACACTGGGAGTGGATCCCCCTGACTCAACACTGGCTGTGGGCACACTGGGAGTGGATCTCCCTGACTCAACACTGACTGTGGGGTCACTGGGAGTGGATCCCCCCTGACTCAACTCTGACTGTGGGGAAACTGGGAGTGGATCCCCCTGACTCAACACTGACTGTGGGGACACTGGGAGTGGATCCCCCCTGACTCAACACTGACTGTGGCGTCACTGGGAGTGGATCTCCCTGACTCAACACTGACTGTGGGGACACTGGGAGTGGATCCCCCTGACTCAACACTGACTGTGGGGACACTGGGAGTGGATCCCCCTGACTCAACACTGACTGTGGGGACACTGGGAGTGGATCCCCCTGACTCAACTCTGACTGTGGGGACACTGGGAGTGGATCCCTCTGACTCAACACATGCTGTGAGGACACTGGGAGTGGATTCCCCTGACTCAACGCTGACTGTGGGGACACTGAGAGTGGATCCCTCTGGCTCAACACTGGTTGTGGGGACACTGGGAGTGGATCCCCCTGACTCAACACTGACTGTGGGGACACTGGGAGTGGATCCCCCTGACTCACCACTGACTGTGGGGACACTGGGAGTGGATCCCCCTGACTCAACACTGACTGTGGGGGCATTGGGAGTGGATCCCCCTGACTCAACACTGACTGTGGGGACACTGGGAGTGGATCCCCTGACTCAACACTTCCTGTGGGGACACTGGGAGTGGATCCCCATGACTCAACACTGACTGTGGGGACACTGGGATTGGATCCCCATGACTCAACACTGACTGTGGGGACACTGGGAGTGGATCCCCCTGACTCAACACTGACTGTGGAGACACTGGGAGTGGATCCCCCTGACTCAACACTGACTGCGGGGACACTGGAAGTGGATCCCCCTGACTCAACACTTCCTGTGGGGACACTGGAAGTGGATCCCCCTGACTCAACACTGACTGTGGGGACACTGGGAGTGGATCCCCTGACTCAACACTGACTGTGGGCACACTGGGAGTGGATCCCCCTGACTCAACACTGACTGTGGGGACACTGGGAGTGGATCCCCCTGACTCACCACTGACTGTGGGGACACTGGGAGTGGATCCCTCTGACTCAACACTGACTGTGGGGACACTGGGAGTGGATCCCCCTGACTCAACACTGACTGTGGGGACACTGGGAGTGGATCCCCCTGACTCACCACTGACTGTGGGGACACTGGGAGTGGATCCCCCTGAATCAACACTGACTGTGGGGGCACTGGGAGTGGATCCCCCTGACTCAACACTGACTGTGGGGACACTGGGATTTGATCCCCCTGACTCAACACTGAATGTGGGGACACTGGGAGTGGATCCCCATGACTCAACACTGACTGTGGGGAAACTGGGAGTGGATCCCCCTGACTCAACACTGACTGTGGGGACACTGGGAGTGGATCTCCCTGACTCAACACTGACTGTGGGGTCACTGGGAGTGGACCCCCCTGACTCAACACTGACTGTGGGGACACTGGGAGTGGATCCCCCTGACTCAACACTGACTGTGGGTACACTGGGAGTGGATCCCCCTGACTCACCACTGACTGTGGGGACACTGGGGGTGGATCCCCCTGACTCAACATTGACTGTGGGGACACTGGGAGTGGATCCACCTGACTCAACGCTGACTGTGGGGACACTGGGAGTGGATCCCCCTGACTCAACACTGACTCTGTGGACACTGGGAGTGGATCCCACTGACTCAACGGTGACTGTGGGGACACTGGGAGTGGACCCCCCTGACTCAACACTGACTGTGGGGACACTGGGAGTGGATCCCCCTGACTCAACACTGACTGTGGGGACACTGGGAGTGGATCCCCCTGACTCAACACTGACTGTGGGGACACTGGGAGTGGATCCCCCTGACTCAACACTGACTGTGGGGACACTGGGAGTGGATCCCCATGACTCAACACTGCCTGTGGGGACACTGGGAGTGGATCCCTCTGACTCAACACAGGCTGTGGGGACACTGGGAGTGGATTCCCCTGACTCAACACTGACTGTGGGGACACTGGGAGTGGATCCCCCTGACTCAACTCTGACTGTGGGGACACTGGGAGTGGATCCCGCTGACACAACACTGACTGTGGGGACACTGGGAGTGCATCCCCCTGACTCAACTCTGACTGTGGGGACACTGGGAGTGGATCCCTCTGACGCAGCACATGCTGTGGGGACACTGGGAGTGGATTCCCCTGACTCAACGCTGACTGTGGGGACACTGGGAGTGGATCCCTCTGACTCAACACTGACTGTGGGGACACTGGGAGTGGATCCCCCTGACTCAACACTGACTGTGGGGACACTGGGAGTGGATCCCCCTGACTCAACACTGACTGTGGAGACACTGGGAGTGGATCCCCCTGACTCAACACTGACTGCGGGGACACTGGAAGTGGATCCCCCTGACTCAACACTTCCTGTGGGGACACTGGGAGTGGATCCACCTGACTCAACACTGACTGTGCGGACACTGGGAGTGGATCCCCCTGACTCAACACTGACTGTGGGGACACTGGGAGTGGATCCCCCTGACTCAACACTGACTGTGGGGGCACTGGGAGTGGATCCCCCTGACTCAACACTGACTGTGGGGACACTGGGAGTGGATCCCCCTGACTCAACACTGCCTGTGGGGACACTGGGAGTGGACCCCATGACTCAACACTGACTGTGGGGACACTGGGAGTGGATCCCCCTGACTCAACACTGACTGTGGGGACACTGGGAGTGGATCCCCCTGACTCAACACTGACTGTGGAGACACTGGGAGTGGATCCCCCTGACTCAACACTGACTGTGGGGACACTGGGATTGGATCCCCCTGACTCAACACTGCCTGTGGGGACACTGGGATTGGATCCCCCTGACTCAACACTGAATGTCGGGACACTGGGAGTGGATCCCCCCTGACTCAACACTGACTGTGGGGAAACTGGGAGTGGATCCCCCTGACTCAACACTGACTGTGGGGACACTGGGAGTGGATCTCCCTGACTCAACACTGACTGTGGGGTCACTGGGAGTGGACCCCCCTGACTCAACACTGACTGTGGGGACACTGGGAGTGGATCCCCCTGACTCAACACTGACTGTGGGTACACTGGGAGTGGATCCCCCTGACTCACCACTGACTGTGGGGACACTGGGGGTGGATCCCCCTGACTCAACATTGACTGTGGGGACACTGGGAGTGGATCCACCTGACTCAACGCTGACTGTGGGGACACTGGGAGTGGATCCCCCTGACTCAACACTGACCGTGGCGACACTGGGATTGGATCCCCCTGACTCAACACTGCCTGTGGGGACACTGGGAGTGGATCCCCCTGACTCAACACTGAATGTGGGGACACTGGGAGTGGATCCCCCTGACTCAACACTGGCTGTGGGCACACTGGGAGTGGATCTCCCTGACTCAACACTGACTGTGGGGTCACTGGGAGTGGATCCCCCCTGACTCAACTCTGACTGTGGGGAAACTGGGAGTGGATCCCCCTGACTCAACACTGACTGTGGGGACACTGGGAGTGGATCCCCCCTGACTCAACACTGACTGTGGCGTCACTGGGAGTGGATCTCCCTGACTCAACACTGACTGTGGGGACACTGGGAGTGGATCCCCCTGACTCAACACTGACTGTGGGGACACTGGGAGTGGATCCCCCTGACTCAACACTGACTGTGGGGACACTGGGAGTGGATCCCCCTGACTCAACTCTGACTGTGGGGACACTGGGAGTGGATCCCTCTGACTCAACACATGCTGTGAGGACACTGGGAGTGGATTCCCCTGACTCAACGCTGACTGTGGGGACACTGAGAGTGGATCCATCTGGCTCAACACTGGTTGTGGGGACACTGGGAGTGGATCCCCCTGACTCAACACTGACTGTGGGGACACTGGGAGTGGATCCCCCTGACTCACCACTGACTGTGGGGACACTGGGAGTGGATCCCCCTGACTCAACACTGACTGTGGGGGCATTGGGAGTGGATCCCCCTGACTCAACACTGACTGTGGGGACACTGGTAGTGGATCCCCTGACTCAACACTTCCTGTGGGGACACTGGGAGTGGATCCCCATGACTCAACACTGACTGTGGGGACACTGGGATTGGATCCCCATGACTCAACACTGACTGTGGGGACACTGGGAGTGGATCCCCCTGACTCAACACTGACTGTGGAGACACTGGGAGTGGATCCCCCTGACTCAACACTGACTGCGGGGACACTGGAAGTGGATCCCCCTGACTCAACACTTCCTGTGGGGACACTGGAAGTGGATCCCCCTGACTCAACACTGACTGTGGGGACACTGGGAGTGGATCCCCTGACTCAACACTGACTGTGGGCACACTGGGAGTGGATCCCCCTGACTCAACACTGACTGTGGGGACACTGGGAGTGGATCCCCCTGACTCACCACTGACTGTGGGGACACTGGGAGTGGATCCCTCTGACTCAACACTGACTGTGGGGACACTGGGAGTGGATCCCCCTGACTCAACACTGACTGTGGGGACACTGGGAGTGGATCCCCCTGACTCACCACTGACTGTGGGGACACTGGGAGTGGATCCCCCTGAATCAACACTGACTGTGGGGGCACTGGGAGTGGATCCCCCTGACTCAACACTGACTGTGGGGACACTGGGATTTGATCCCCCTGACTCAACACTGAATGTGGGGACACTGGGAGTGGATCCCCATGACTCAACACTGACTGTGGGGAAACTGGGAGTGGATCCCCCTGACTCAACACTGACTGTGGGGACACTGGGAGTGGATCTCCCTGACTCAACACTGACTGTGGGGTCACTGGGAGTGGACCCCCCTGACTCAACACTGACTGTGGGGACACTGGGAGTGGATCCCCCTGACTCAACACTGACTGTGGGTACACTGGGAGTGGATCCCCCTGACTCACCACTGACTGTGGGGACACTGGGGGTGGATCCCCCTGACTCAACATTGACTGTGGGGACACTGGGAGTGGATCCACCTGACTCAACGCTGACTGTGGGGACACTGGGAGTGGATCCCCCTGACTCAACACTGACTCTGTGGACACTGGGAGTGGATCCCACTGACTCAACGGTGACTGTGGGGACACTGGGAGTGGACCCCCCTGACTCAACACTGACTGTGGGGACACTGGGAGTGGATCCCCCTGACTCAACACTGACTGTGGGGACACTGGGAGTGGATCCCCCTGACTCAACACTGACTGTGGGGACACTGGGAGTGGATCCCCCTGACTCAACACTGACTGTGGGGACACTGGGAGTGGATCCCCATGACTCAACACTGCCTGTGGGGACACTGGGAGTGGATCCCTCTGACTCAACACAGGCTGTGGGGACACTGGGAGTGGATTCCCCTGACTCAACACTGACTGTGGGGACACTGGGAGTGGATCCCCCTGACTCAACTCTGACTGTGGGGACACTGGGAGTGGATCCCGCTGACACAACACTGACTGTGGGGACACTGGGAGTGCATCCCCCTGACTCAACTCTGACTGTGGGGACACTGGGAGTGGATCCCTCTGACTCAGCACATGCTGTGGGGACACTGGGAGTGGATTCCCCTGACTCAACGCTGACTGTGGGGACACTGGGAGTGGATCCCTCTGACTCAACACTGACTGTGGGGACACTGGGAGTGGATCCCCCTGACTCAACACTGACTGTGGGGACACTGGGAGTGGATCCCCCTGACTCAACACTGACTGTGGAGACACTGGGAGTGGATCCCCCTGACTCACCACTGACTGCGGGGACACTGGAAGTGGATCCCCCTGACTCAACACTTCCTGTGGGGACACTGGGAGTGGATCCACCTGACTCAACACTGACTGTGCGGACACTGGGAGTGGATCCCCCTGACTCAACACTGACTGTGGGGACACTGGGAGTGGATCCCCCTGACTCAACACTGACTGTGGGGGCACTGGGAGTGGATCCCCCTGACTCAACACTGACTGTGGGGACACTGGGAGTGGATCCCCCTGACTCAACACTGCCTGTGGGGACACTGGGAGTGGATCCCCATGACTCAACACTGACTGTGGGGACACTGGGAGTGGATCCCCCTGACTCAACACTGACTGTGGGGACACTGGGAGTGGATCCCCCTGACTCAACACTGACTGTGGAGACACTGGGAGTGGATCCCCCTGACTCAACACTGACTGTGGGGACACTGGGATTGGATCCCCCTGACTCAACACTGCCTGTGGGGACACTGGGATTGGATCCCCCTGACTCAACACTGAATGTCGGGACACTGGGAGTGGATCCCCCCTGACTCAACACTGACTGTGGGGAAACTGGGAGTGGATCCCCCTGACTCAACACTGACTGTGGGGACACTGGGAGTGGATCTCCCTGACTCAACACTGACTGTGGGGTCACTGGGAGTGGACCCCCCTGACTCAACACTGACTGTGGGGACACTGGGAGTGGATCCCCCTGACTCAACACTGACTGTGGGTACACTGGGAGTGGATCCCCCTGACTCACCACTGACTGTGGGGACACTGGGGGTGGATCCCCCTGACTCAACATTGACTGTGGGGACACTGGGAGTGGATCCACCTGACTCAACGCTGACTGTGGGGACACTGGGAGTGGATCCCCCTGACTCAACACTGACTGTGGGGACACTGGGAGTGGATCCCCCTGACTCAACACTGACTGTGGGGACACTGGGAGTGGATCCCCCTTACTCAACACTGGCTGTGGGGACACTGGGAGTGGATCCCCCTGACTCAACACTGGCTGTAGGGACACTGAGAGTGGATCCCTCTGACTTAACACTGACTGTGGGGTCTCTGGGAGTGGATCCCCCTGACTCAACACTGACTGTGGGGTCTCTGGGAGTGGATCCCCCTGACTCAACACTGACCGTGGGGACACTGGGAGTGGATCCCCCCTGACTCAACATTGCCTGTGGGGACACTGGGAGTGGATGCCCCTGACTCAACACTGACTGTGGGGATACTGGGAGTGGACCCCGCTGACTCAACACTGACTGTGGGGACACTGGGAGTGGATCCCCATGACTCAACACTGACTCTGTGGACACTGGGAGTGGATCCCACTGACTCAACGGTGACTGTGGGGACACTGGGAGTGGACCCCCCTGACTCAACACTGACTGTGGGGACACTGGGAGTGGATCCCCCTGACTCAACACTGACTGTGGGGACACTGGGAGTGGATCCCCCTGACTCAACACTGACTGTGGGGACACTGGGAGTGGATCCCCCTGACTCAACACTGAATGTGGGGACACTGGGAGTGGATCCCCCTGACTCAACACTGGCTGTGGGCACACTGGGAGTGGATCTCCCTGACTCAACACTGACTGTGGGGATACTGGGAGTGGACCCCGCTGACTCAACACTGACTGTGGGGACACTGGGAGTGGATCCCCATGACTCAACACTGACTCTGTGGACACTGGGAGTGGATCCCACTGACTCAACGGTGACTGTGGGGACACTGGGAGTGGACCCCCCTGACTCAACACTGACTGTGGGGACACTGGGAGTGGATCCCCCTGACTCAACACTGACTGTGGGGACACTGGGAGTGGATCCCCCTGACTCAACACTGACTGTGGGGACACTGGGAGTGGATCCCCCTGACTCAACACTGAATGTGGGGACACTGGGAGTGGATCCCCCTGACTCAACACTGGCTGTGGGCACACTGGGAGTGGATCTCCCTGACTCAACACTGACTGTGGGGTCACTGGGAGTGGATCCCCCCTGACTCAACTCTGACTGTGGGGAA
Source organism: Pristiophorus japonicus (assembly GCF_044704955.1). NCBI lineage: Eukaryota > Metazoa > Chordata > Chondrichthyes > Pristiophoridae > Pristiophorus > Pristiophorus japonicus. The sequence goes on along the minus strand of NC_091979.1, from coordinate 331,199,185 downwards.
ACTGGGAGTGGATCCCCCTGACTCAACACTGACTGTGGGGACACTGGGAGTGGATCTCCCTGACTCAACACTGACTGTGGGGACACTGGGAGTGGATCCCCCTTACTCAACGCTGACTGTGGGGACACTGGGAGTGGATCCCCTGACTCAACATTGACTGTGGGGACACTGGGAGTGGATCCCCCTGACTCAACACTGACTGTGTGGACACTGGGAGCTGATCCCCCTGACTCGACACTGACTGTGGGGACACTGGGAGTGGATCTCCCTGACTCAACACTGACTGTGGGGACACTGGGAGTGGATCCCCCCTGATTCAGCACTGGCTGTGGGGACACTGGGAGTGGATTCCCCTGACTCAACACTGACTGTGGGGACACTGGGAGTGGATCCCCCTGACTCAACACTGACTGTGGGGACACTGGGAGTGGATCCCCCTTACTCAACACTGGCTGTGGGGACACTGGGAGTGGATCCCCCTGACTCAACACTGACTGTGGGGACACTGGGAGTGGACCCCCCCCTGACGCAACGCTGACTGTGGGGGCACTGGGAGTGGATCCACCCCTGACTCAACACCGAGTGTGGTGACAGTGGGAGTGGATCCCCCTGACTCAACACTGACTGTGGGGACACTGGGAGTGGATCCCCCCTGACTCAACACTGACTGTGGGGACACTGGGAGTGGATCCCCCCTGACTCAACACTGACTGTGGGGACACTGGGAGTGGATCCCCCTGACTCACCACTGACTGTGGGGACACTGGGGGTGGATCCCCCTGACTCAACATTGACTGTGGGGACACTGGGAGTGGATCCACCTGACTCAACGCTGACTGTGGGGACACTGGGAGTGGATCCCCCTGACTCAACACTGGCTGTGGGGACACTGGGAGTGGATCTCCCTGACTCAACACTGACTGTGGGGACACTGGGAGTGGATCCCCCTTACTCAACACTGGCTGTGGGGTCACTGGGAGTGGATCCCCCTGACTCAACACTGGCTGTAGGGACACTGGGAGTGGATCCCTCTGACTTAACACTGACTGTGGGGTCTCTGGGAGTGGAGCCCCCTGACTCAACACTGACTGTGGGGTCTCTGGGAGTGGATCCCCCTGACTCAACACTGACCGTGGGGACACTGGGAGTGGATCCCCCCTGACTCAACATTGCCTGTGGGGACACTGGGAGTGGATCCCCCTGACTCAACACTGACTGTGGGGACACTGGGAGTGGACCCCCCTGACTCAACACTGACTGTGGGGACACTGGGAGTGGATCCCCATGACTCAACACTGACTCTGTGGACACTGGGAGTGGATCCCACTGACTCAACGGTGACTGTGGGGACACTGGGAGTGGACCCCCCTGACTCAACACTGACTGTGGGGACACTGGGAGTGGATCCCCCTGACTCAACACTGACTGTGGGGACACTGGGAGTGGATCCCCCTGACTCAACACTGACTGTGGGGACACTGGGAGTGGATCCCCCTGACTCAACACTGACTGTGGGGACACTGGGAGTGGATCCCCCTGACTCAACACTGCCTGTGGGGACACTGGGAGTGGATCCCTCTGACTCAACACAGGCTGTGGGGACACTGGGAGTGGATTCCCCAGACTCAATACTGACTGTGGGGACACTGGGAGTGGATCCCCCTGACTCAACTCTGACTGTGGGGACACTGGGAGTGGATCCCCCTGACTCAACACTGACTGTAGGGACACTGGGAGTGGATCTCCTTGACTCAACACAGGCTGTGGGGACACTGGGAGTGGATTCCCCTGACTCAACACTGACTGTGGGGGCACTGGGAGTGGATCCCCCTGACTCAACTCTGACTGTGGGGACACTGGGAGTGGATCCCCCTGACTCAACACTGACTGTGGGGACACTGGGAGTGGAACCCCCTGACTCAACACTGACTGTGGGGACACTGGGAGTGGATGCCCCTGGCTCAACACTGACTGTGGGGACACTGGGAGTGGATCCCCCTGACTCAACACTGCCTGTGGGGACACTGGGAGTGGATCCCCATGACTCAACGCTGACTGTGGGGACACTGGGAGTGGATCCCCCTGACTCAACACTGACTGTGGGGACACTGGGAGTGGATCCCCCTGACTCAACACTGACTGTGGAGACACTGGGAGTGGATCCCCCTGACTCAACACTGACCGTGGGGACACTGGGATTGGATCCCCCTGACTCAACACTGCCTGTGGGGACACTGGGAGTGGATCCCCCTGACTCAACACTGAATGTGGGGACACTGGGAGTGGATCCCCCTGACTCAACACTGGCTGTGGGCACACTGGGAGTGGATCACCCTGACTCAACACTGACTGTGGGGTCACTGGGAGTGGATCCCCCTGACTCAACTCTGACTGTGGGGAAACTGGGAGTGGATCCCCCTGACTCAACACTGACTGTGGGGACACTAGGAGTGGATCCCCCCTGACTCAACACTGACTGTGGCGTCACGGGAAGTGGATCTCCCTGACTCAACACTGACTGTGGGGACACTGAGAGTGGATCCCCCTGACTCAACACTGACTGTGGGGACACTGGGAGTGGATCCCCCTGACTCAACACTGACTGTGGGGACACTGGGAGTGGATCCCCTGACTCAACACTGACTGTGGGGACACTGGGAGTGGATCCCCCTGACTTGACACTGACTGTGGGGGCACTGGGAGTGGATCACCCTGACTCAACACTGACTGTGGGGTCACTGGGAGTGGATCCCACTGACTCAACACTGACTGTGGGGACACTGGGAGTGGATTCCCCTGACTCAACACTGACTGTGGGGACACTGGGAGTGGATCCCCCTGACTCAACACTGAATATGGGGACACTGAGTGTGGATCCCCCTGATTCAACACTGAATGTGGGGACACTGGGAGTGGATCCCCTGACTCAACACTGACTGTGGGGTCACTGGGAGTGGATCCCCCTGACTCAACACTGACTGTGGAGACACTGGGAGTGGATCCCCCTGACTCAACACTGACTCTGTGGACACTGGGCGTGGATCCCCCTGACTCAACACTGACTGTGGGGTCACTGGGAGTGGATCCCCCTGACTGAACACTGACTGTGGGGACACTGGGAGTGGATCTTCCTGACTCAACACTGACTGTGGGGACACTGGGAGTGGATCCCCTGACTCAACACTGCCTGTGGGGACACTGGGAGTGGATCCCCCTGACTCAACTCTGACTGTGGGGACATGGGAGTGGATCCATCTGACTCAACATATGCTGTGGGGACACTGGGAGTGGATTCCCCTGACTCAACGCTGACTGTGGGGACACTGGGAGTGGATCCCTCTGACTCAACACTGACTGTGGGGACACTGGGAGTGGATCCCCCTGACTCAACACTGACTGTGGGGACACTGGGAGTGGATCCCCCTGACTCAACACTGACTGTGGGGACACTGGGAGTGGATCCCCCTGGCTCAAAACTGACTGTGGGGACACTGGGAGTGGATCCCCCTGACTCAACACTGACTGTGGGGACATTGGGAGTGGATCCCCCTGGCTCAACACTGACTGTGGGGACACTGGGAGTGGATCCCCATGACTCAACACTGACTGTGGGGACACTGGGAGTGGATCCCCCTGACTCAACACTGACTGTGGGGGCACTGGGAGTGGATCCCCCTGACTCAACACTGACTGTGGAGACACTGGGAGTGGATCCACCTGACTCAACACTGACTGTGGGGACACTGGAAGTGGATCCCCCTGACTCAACGCTTCCTGTGGGGACACTGGGAGTGGATTCCACTGACTCAACACTGACTGTGGGTCACTGGGAGTGGATCCCCTGACTCAACACTGACTGTGGGCACACTGGGAGTGGATCTCCCTGACTCAACACTGAATGTGGGGACACTGGGAATGGATCCCTCTGACTCAACACAGGCTGTGGGGATACTGGGTGTGCATTCCCCTGACTCAACACTGACTGTGGGGACACTGGGAGTGGATCCCCCTGACTCAACTCTGACTGTGGGGACACTGGGAGTGGATCCCCCTGACTCAACACTGACTGTGGGGACACTGGGAGTGGATCCCCTTGACTCAACACTGACTGTGGGGACACTGGGAGTGGATCCCCCTGACTCAACACTGACTGTGGGGGCACTGGGAGTGGATCCCCCTGACTCAACACTGACTGTGGGGACACTGGGAGTGGATCCCCCTGACTCAACACTGCCTGTGGGGACACTGGGAGTGGATCCCCATGACTCAACACTGACTGTGGGGACACTGGGAGTGGATCCCCCTGACTCAACACTGACTGTGGGGACACTGGGAGTGGATACCCCTGACTCAACACTGACTGTGGAGACACTGGGAGTGGATCCCCCTGACTCAACACTGACTGTGGGGACACTAGGAGTGGATCCCCCTGACTCAACACTGAATGTGGGGACACTGGGAGTGGATCCCCCTGACTCAACACTGGCTGTGGGCACACTGGGAGTGGATCACCCTGACTCAACACTGACTGTGGGGTCACTGGGAGTGGATCCCCCTGACTCAACTCTGACTGTGGGGAAACTGGGAGTGGATCCCCCTGACTCAACACTGACTGTGGGGACACTAGGAGTGGATCCCCCCTGACTCAACACTGACTGTGGCGTCACGGGAAGTGGATCTCCCTGACTCAACACTGACTGTGGGGACACTGAGAGTGGATCCCCCTGACTCAACACTGACTGTGGGGACACTGGGAGTGGATCCCCCTGACTCAACACTGACTGTGGGGACACTGGGAGTGGATCCCCTGACTCAACACTGACTGTGGGGACACTGGGAGTGGATCCCCCTGACTTGACACTGACTGTGGGGGCACTGGGAGTGGATCACCCTGACTCAACACTGACTGTGGGGTCACTGGGAGTGGATCCCACTGACTCAACACTGACTGTGGGGACACTGGGAGTGGATTCCCCTGACTCAACACTGACTGTGGGGACACTGGGAGTGGATCCCCCTGACTCAACACTGAATATGGGGACACTGAGTGTGGATCCCCCTGATTCAACACTGAATGTGGGGACACTGGGAGTGGATCCCCTGACTCAACACTGACTGTGGGGTCACTGGGAGTGGATCCCCCTGACTCAACACTGACTGTGGAGACACTGGGAGTGGATCCCCCTGACTCAACACTGACTCTGTGGACACTGGGCGTGGATCCCCCTGACTCAACACTGACTGTGGGGTCACTGGGAGTGGATCCCCCTGACTGAACACTGACTGTGGGGACACTGGGAGTGGATCTTCCTGACTCAACACTGACTGTGGGGACACTGGGAGTGGATCCCCTGACTCAACACTGCCTGTGGGGACACTGGGAGTGGATCCCCCTGACTCAACTCTGACTGTGGGGACATGGGAGTGGATCCATCTGACTCAACATATGCTGTGGGGACACTGGGAGTGGATTCCCCTGACTCAACGCTGACTGTGGGGACACTGGGAGTGGATCCCTCTGACTCAACACTGACTGTGGGGACACTGGGAGTGGATCCCCCTGACTCAACACTGACTGTGGGGACACTGGGAGTGGATCCCCCTGACTCAACACTGACTGTGGGGACACTGGGAGTGGATCCCCCTGGCTCAACACTGACTGTGGGGACACTGGGAGTGGATCCCCCTGACTCAACACTGACTGTGGGGACATTGGGAGTGGATCCCCCTGGCTCAACACTGACTGTGGGGACACTGGGAGTGGATCCCCATGACTCAACACTGACTGTGGGGACACTGGGAGTGGATCCCCCTGACTCAACACTGACTGTGGGGGCACTGGGAGTGGATCCCCCTGACTCAACACTGACTGTGGAGACACTGGGAGTGGATCCACCTGACTCAACACTGACTGTGGGGACACTGGAAGTGGATCCCCCTGACTCAACGCTTCCTGTGGGGACACTGGGAGTGGATTCCACTGACTCAACACTGACTGTGGGTCACTGGGAGTGGATCCCCTGACTCAACACTGACTGTGGGCACACTGGGAGTGGATCTCCCTGACTCAACACTGAATGTGGGGACACTGGGAATGGATCCCTCTGACTCAACACAGGCTGTGGGGATACTGGGTGTGCATTCCCCTGACTCAACACTGACTGTGGGGACACTGGGAGTGGATCCCCCTGACTCAACTCTGACTGTGGGGACACTGGGAGTGGATCTCCCTGACTCAACACTGACTGTGGGGACACTGGGAGTGGATACCCCTGACTCAACACTGACTGTGGAGACACTGGGAGTGGATCCCCCTGACTCAACACTGACTGTGGGGACACTAGGAGTGGATCCCCCCTGACTCAACACTGACTGTGGCGTCACTGGGAGTGGATCTCCCTGACTCAACACTGACTGTGGGGACACTGGGAGTGGATCCCCCTTACTCAACACTGACTGTGGGGACACTGGGAGTGGATCCCCCTGACTCAACACTGACTGTGGGGACACTGGGAGTGGATCCCCTGACTCAACACTGACTGTGGGGACACTGGGAGTGGATCCCCCTGACTTGACACTGACTGTGGGGACACTGGGAGTGGATCCCCCTGACTCAACACTGACTGTGGGGTCACTGGGAGTGGATCCCACTGACTCAACACTGACTGTGGGGACACTGGGAGTGGATTCCCCTGACTCAACACTGACTGTGGGGACACTGAGTGTGGATCCCCCTGACTCAACACTGAATGTGGGGACACTGGGAGTGGATCCCCTGACTCAACACTGACTGTGGGGTCACTGGGAGTGGACCCCCCTGACTCAACACTGACTGTGGAGACACTGGGAGTGGATCCCCCTGACTCAACACTGACTCTGTGGACACTGGGAGTGGATCCCCCTGACTCAACACTGACTGTGGGGTCACTGGGAGTGGATCCCCCTGACTCAACACTGACTGTGGGGACACTGGGAGTGGATCCCCCTGACTCAACACTGACTGTGGGGTCACTGGGAGTGGATCCCCCTGACTCAACACTGACTGTGGGGACACTGGGAGTGGATCTTCCTGACTCAACACTGACTGTGGGGACACTGGGAGTGGATCCCCTGACTCAACACTGCCTGTGGGGACACTGGGAGTGGATCCCCCTGACTCAACTCTGACTGTGGGGACATGGGAGTGGATCCATCTGACTCAACATATGCTGTGGGGACACTGGGAGTGGATTCCCCTGACTCTACGCTGACTGTGGGGACACTGGGAGTGGATCCCTCTGACTCAACACTGACTGTGGGGACACTGGGAGTGGATCCCCCTGACTCAACACTGACTGTGGGGACACTGGGAGTGGATCCCCCTGACTCAACACTGACTGTGGGGACACTGGGAGTGGATCCCCCTGGCTCAACACTGACTGTGGGGACACTGGGAGTGGATCCCCCTGACTCAACACTGACTGTGGGGACGTTGGGAGTGGATCCCCCTGGCTCAACACTGACTGTGGGGACACTGGGAGTGGATCCCCATGACTCAACACTGACTGTGGGGACACTGGGAGTGGATCCCCCTGACTCAACACTGACTGTGGGGGCACTGGGAGTGGATCCCCCTGACTCAACACTGACTGTGGAGACACTGGGAGTGGATCCCCTGACTCAACACTGACTGTGGGGACACTGGAAGTGGATCCCCCTGACTCAACGCTTCCTGTGGGGACACTGGGAGTGGATCCCCCTGACTCAACACTGACTGTGGGTCACTGGGAGTGGATCCCCTGACTCAACCCTGACTGTGGGCACACTGGGAGTGGATCTCCCTGACTCAACACTGACTGTGGGGACACTGGGAGTGGATTCCCCTGACTCAACACTGACTGTGGGGACACTGGGAGTGGATCCCCCCTGACTCAACTCTGACTGTGGGGACACTGGCAGTGGATCCCCTGACTCAACACTGTCTGTGGGGACACTGGGAGTGGATGCTGTGACTCAACACTGACTGTGGGCACACTGGGAGTGGATCTCCCTGTCTCAACACTGACTGTGGGGACACTGGGAATGGATCCCTCTGACTCAACACAGGCTGTGGGGATACTGGGTGTGCATTCCCCTGACTCAACACTGACTGTGGGGACACTGGGAGTGGATCCCCCTGACTCAACTCTGACTGTGGGGACACTGGGAGTGGATCCCCCTGACTCAACACTGACTGTGGGGACACTGGGAGTGGATCCCCCTGACTCAACACTGACTGTGGGGACACTGGGAGTGGATCCCCCTGACTCAACGCTGACTGTGGGGACACTGGGAGTGGATCCCCCTGACTCAACACTGACTGTGGGGACACTGGGAGTGGATCCTCCTGACTCAACACTGACTGTGGGGACACTGGGAGTGGATCCCCTGACTCAACACTGCCTGTGGGGACACTGGGAGTGGATCCCCTGACTCAACTCTGACTGTGGGGACACTGGGAGTGGATCCCTCTGACTCAACACATGCTGTGGGGACACTGGGAGTGGATTCCCCTGACTCAACGCTGACTGTGGGGACACTGGGAGTGGATCCCTCTGACTCAACACTGACTGTGGGGACACTGGGAGTGGATCCCCCTGACTCAACACTGACTGTGGGGACACTGGGAGTGGATCCCCCTGACTCAACTCTGACTGTGGGGACACTGGGAGTGGATCCCCCTGACTCAACACTGACTGTGGGGACACTGGGAGTGGATCCCCCTGACTCAACACTGACTGTTGGGACGCTGGGAGTGGATCCCCCTGACTCAACACTGACTGTGGGGGCACTGGGAGTGGATCCCCTGACTCAACACTGACTGTGGGCACACTGGGAGTGGATCTCCCTGACTCAACACTGACTGTGGGGACACTGGGAGTGGATCCCTCTGACTCAACACAGGCTGTGGGGACACTGGGTGTGCATTCCCCTGACTCAACACTGACTGTGGGGACACTGGGAGTGGATCCCCCTGACTCAACTCTGACTGCGGGGACACTGGGAGTGGATCCCCCTGACTCAACACTGACTGTGGGCACACTGGGAGTGGATCTCCCTGGCTCAACACTGACTGTGGGGACACTGGGAGTGGATCCCTCTGACTCAACACAGGCTGTGGGGACACTGGGTGTGCATTCCCCTGACTCAACACTGACTGTGGGGACACTGGGAGTGGATCCCCCTGACTCAACTCTGACTGTGGGGACACTGGGAGTGGATCCCCCTGACTCAACACTGACTGTGGGGACACTGGGAGTGGATCCCCCTGACTCAACACTGACTGTGGGGACACTGGGAGTGGATCCCCCTGACTCAACACTGACTGTGGGGGCACTGGGAGTGGATCCCCCTGACTCAACACTGACTGTGGGGACACTGGGAGTGGATCCCCCTGACTCAACACTGCCTGTGGGGACACTGGGAGTGGATCCCCATGACTCAACACTGACTGTGGGGACACTGGGAGTGGATCCCCCTGACTCAACACTGACTGTAGGGACACTGGGAGTGGATCCCCCTGACTCAACACTGACTGTGGAGACACTGGGAGTGGATCCCCCTGACTCAACACTGACTGTGGGGACACTGGGATTGGATCCCCCTGACTCAACACTGCCTGTGGGGACACTGGGATTGGATCCCCCTGACTCAACACTGAATGTCGGGACACTGGGAGTGGATCCCCCCTGACTCAACACTGACTGTGGGGAAACTGGGAGTGGATCCCCCTGACTCAACACTGACTGTGGGGACACTGGGAGTGGATCTCCCTGACTCAACACTGACTGTGGGGTCACTGGGAGTGGACCCCCCTGACTCAACACTGACTGTGGGGACACTGGGAGTGGATCCCCCTGACTCAACACTGACTGTGGGGACACTGGGAGTGGATCCCCCTGACTCACCACTGACTGTGGGGACACTGGGGGTGGATCCCCCTGACTCAACATTGACTGTGGGGACACTGGGAGTGGATCCACCTGACTCAACGCTGACTGTGGGGACACTGGGAGTGGATCCCCCTGACTCAACACTGACTGTGGGGACACTGGGAGTGGATCCCCCTGACTCAACACTGACTGTGGGGACACTGGGAGTGGATCCCCCTTACTCAACACTGGCTGTGGGGACACTGGGAGTGGATCCCCCTGACTCAACACTGGCTGTAGGGACACTGGGAGTGGATCCCTCTGACTTAACACTGACTGTGGGGTCTCTGGGAGTGGATCCCCCTGACTCAACACTGACTGCGGGGTCTCTGGGAGTGGATCCCCCTGACTCAACACTGACCGTGGGGACACTGGGAGTGGATCCCCCCTGAGTCAACATTGCCTGTGGGGACACTGGGAGTGGATGCCCCTGACTCAACACTGACTGTGGGGATACTGGGAGTGGACCCCGCTGACTCAACACTGACTGTGGGGACTCTGGGAGTGGATCCCCATGACTCAACACTGACTCTGTGGACACTGGGAGTGGATCCCACTGACTCAACGGTGACTGTGGGGGCACTGGGTGTGGACCCCCCTGACTCAACACTGACTGTGGGGACACTGGGAGTGGATCCCCCTGACTCAACACTGACTGTGGGGACACTGGGAGTGGATCCCCCTGACTCAACACTGACTGTGGGGACACTGGGAGTGGATCCCCCTGACTCAACACTGACTGTGGGGACACTGGGAGTGGATCCCCCTGACTCAACACTGCCTGTGGGGACACTGGGAGTGGATCCCTCTGACTCAACACAGGCTGTGGGGACACTGGGAGTGGATTCCCCTGACTCAACACTGACTGTGGGGACACTGGGAGTGGATCCCCCTGACTCAACTCTGACTGTGGTGACACTGGGAGTGGATCCCGCTGACTCAACACTGACTGTGGGGACACTGGGAGTGGATCTCCCTGACTCAACACAGGCTGTGGGGACACTGGGAGTGGATTCCCCTGACTCAACACTGACTGTGGGGGCACTGGGAGTGGATCCCCCTGACTCAACTCTGACTGTGGGGACACTGGGAGTGGATCCCCCTGACTCAACACTGACTGTGGACCACTGGGAGTGGATCCCCCTGACTCAACACTGACTGTGGGGACACTGGGAGTGGATCCCCCTGACTCAACACTGACTGTGGGGACACTGGGAGTGGATCCCCCTGACTCAACACTGCCTGTGGGGACACTGGGAGTGGATCCCCATGACTCAACGCTGACTGTGGGGACACTGGGAGTGGATCCCCCTGACTCAACACTGACTGCGGGGACACTGGGAGTGGATCCCCCTGACTCAACACTGATTGTGGAGACACTGGGAGTGGATCCCCCTGACTCAACACTGACCGTGGCGACACTGGGATTGGATCCCCCTGACTCAACACTGCCTGTGGGGACACTGGGAGTGGATCCCCCTGACTCAACACTGAATGTGGGGACACTGGGAGTGGATCCCCCTGACTCAACACTGGCTGTGGGCACACTGGGAGTGGATCTCCCTGACTCAACACTGACTGTGGGGTCACTGGGAGTGGATCCCCCCTGACTCAACTCTGACTGTGGGGAAACTGGGAGTGGATCCCCCTGACTCAACACTGACTGTGGGGACACTGGGAGTGGATCCCCCCTGACTCAACACTGACTGTGGCGTCACTGGGAGTGGATCTCCCTGACTCAACACTGACTGTGGGGACACTGGGAGTGGATCCCCCTGACTCAACTCTGACTGCGGGGACACTGGGAGTGGATCCCCCTGACTCAACACTGACTGTGGGCACACTGGGAGTGGATCTCCCTGGCTCAACACTGACTGTGGGGACACTGGGAGTGGATCCCTCTGACTCAACACAGGCTGTGGGGACACTGGGTGTGCATTCCCCTGACTCAACACTGACTGTGGGGACACTGGGAGTGGATCCCCCTGACTCAACTCTGACTGTGGGGACACTGGGAGTGGATCCCCCTGACTCAACACTGACTGTGGGGACACTGGGAGTGGATCCCCCTGACTCAACACTGACTGTGGGGACACTGGGAGTGGATCCACCTGACTCAACACTGACTGTGGGGGCACTGGGAGTGGATCCCCCTGACTCAACACTGACTGTGGGGACACTGGGAGTGGATCCCCCTGACTCAACACTGCCTGTGGGGACACTGGGAGTGGATCCCCATGACTCAACACTGACTGTGGGGACACTGGGAGTGGATCCCCCTGACTCAACACTGACTGTAGGGACACTGGGAGTGGATCCCCCTGACTCAACACTGACTGTGGAGACACTGGGAGTGGATCCCCCTGACTCAACACTGACTGTGGGGACACTGGGATTGGATCCCCCTGACTCAACACTGCCTGTGGGGACACTGGGATTGGATCCCCCTGACTCAACACTGAATGTCGGGACACTGGGAGTGGATCCCCCCTGACTCAACACTGACTGTGGGGAAACTGGGAGTGGATCCCCCTGACTCAACACTGACTGTGGGGACACTGGGAGTGGATCTCCCTGACTCAACACTGACTGTGGGGTCACTGGGAGTGGACCCCCCTGACTCAACACCGACTGTGGGGACACTGGGAGTGGATCCCCCTGACTCAACACTGACTGTGGGGACACTGGGAGTGGATCCCCCTGACTCACCACTGACTGTGGGGACACTGGGGGTGGATCCCCCTGACTCAACATTGACTGTGGGGACACTGGGAGTGGATCCACCTGACTCAACGCTGACTGTGGGGACACTGGGAGTGGATCCCCCTGACTCAACACTGACTGTGGGGACACTGGGAGTGGATCCCCCTGACTCAACACTGACTGTGGGGACACTGGGAGTGGATCCCCCTTACTCAACACTGGCTGTGGGGACACTGGGAGTGGATCCCCCTGACTCAACACTGGCTGTAGGGACACTGGGAGTGGATCCCTCTGACTTAACACTGACTGTGGGGTCTCTGGGAGTGGATCCCCCTGACTCAACACTGACTGTGGGGTCTCTGGGAGTGGATCCCCCTGACTCAACACTGACCGTGGGGACACTGGGAGTGGATCCCCCCTGAGTCAACATTGCCTGTGGGGACACTGGGAGTGGATGCCCCTGACTCAACACTGACTGTGGGGATACTGGGAGTGGACCCCGCTGACTCAACACTGACTGTGGGGACACTGGGAGTGGATCCCCATGACTCAACACTGACTCTGTGGACACTGGGAGTGGATCCCACTGACTCAACGGTGACTGTGGGGGCACTGGGAGTGGACCCCCCTGACTCAACACTGACTGTGGGGACACTGGGAGTGGATCCCCCTGACTCAACACTGACTGTGGGGACACTGGGAGTGGATCCCCCTGACTCAACACTGACTGTGGGGACACTGGGAGTGGATCCCCCTGACTCAACACTGACTGTGGGGACACTGGGAGTGGATCCCCCTGACTCAACACTGCCTGTGGGGACACTGGGAGTGGATCCCTCTGACTCAACACAGGCTGTGGGGACACTGGGAGTGGATTCCCCTGACTCAACACTGACTGTGGGGACACTGGGAGTGGATCCCCCTGACTCAACTCTGACTGTGGTGACACTGGGAGTGGATCCCGCTGACTCAACACTGACTGTGGGGACACTGGGAGTGGATCTCCCTGACTCAACACAGGCTGTGGGGACACTGGGAGTGGATTCCCCTGACTCAACACTGACTGTGGGGGCACTGGGAGTGGATCCCCCTGACTCAACTCTGACTGTGGGGACACTGGGAGTGGATCCCCCTGACTCAACACTGACTGTGGGCCACTGGGAGTGGATTCCCCCTGACTCAACACTGACTGTGGGGACACTGGGAGTGGATCCCCCTGACTCAACACTGACTGTGGGGACACTGGGAGTGGATCCCCCTGACTCAACACTGCCTGTGGGGACACTGGGAGTGGATCCCCATGACTCAACGCTGACTGTGGGGACACTGGGAGTGGATCCCCCTGACTCAACACTGACTGCGGGGACACTGGGAGTGGATCCCCCTGACTCAACACTGATTGTGGAGACACTGGGAGTGGATCCCCTGACTCAACACTGACCGTGGCGACACTGGGATTGGATCCCCCTGACTCAACACTGCCTGTGGGGACACTGGGAGTGGATCCCCCTGACTCAACACTGAATGTGGGGACACTGGGAGTGGATCCCCCTGACTCAACACTGGCTGTGGGCACACTGGGAGTGGATCTCCCTGACTCAACACTGACTGTGGGGTCACTGGGAGTGGATCCCCCCTGACTCAACTCTGACTGTGGGGAAACTGGGAGTGGATCCCCCTGACTCAACACTGACTGTGGGGACACTGGGAGTGGATCCCCCCTGACTCAACACTGACTGTGGCGTCACTGGGAGTGGATCTCCCTGACTCAACACTGACTGTGGGGACACTGGGAGTGGATCCCCCTGACTCAACACTGACTGTGGGGACACTGGGAGTGGATCTCCCTGACTCAACACTGACTGTGGGGACACTGGGAGTGGATCCCCCTGACTCAACTCTGACTGTGGGGACACTGGGAGTGGATCCCTCTGACTCAACACATGCTGTGAGGACACTGGGAGTGGATTCCCCTGACTCAACGCTGACTGTGGGGACACTGAGAGTGGATCCCTCTGGCTCAACACTGGTTGTGGGGACACTGGGAGTGGATCCCCCTGACTCAACTCTGACTGTGGGGACATGGGAGTGGATCCATCTGACTCAACATATGCTGTGGGGACACTGGGAGTGGATTCCCCTGACTCAACGCTGACTGTGGGGACACTGGGAGTGGATCCCTCTGACTCAACACTGACTGTGGGGACACTGGGAGTGGATCCCCCTGACTCAGCACTGACTGTGGGGACACTGGGAGTGGATCCCCCTGACTCAACACTGACTGTGGGGACACTGGGAGTGGATCCCCCTGGCTCAACACTGACTGTGGGGACACTGGGAGTGGATCCCCCTGACTCAACACTGACTGTGGGGACATTGGGAGTGGATCCCCCTGGCTCAACACTGACTGTGGGGACACTGGGAGTGGATCCCCTGACTCAACACTGCCTGTGGGGACACTGGGAGTGGATCCCCCTGACTCAACTCTGACTGTGGTGACATGGGAGTGGATCCATCTGACTCAACATATGCTGTGGGGACACTGGGAGTGGATTCCCCTGACTCAACGCTGACTGTGGGGACACTGGGAGTGGATCCCTCTGACTCAACACTGACTGTGGGGACACTGGGAGTGGATCCCCCTGACTCAACACTGACTGTGGGGACACTGGGAGTGGATCCCCCTGACTCAACACTGACTGTGGGGACACTGGGAGTGGATCCCCCTGGCTCAACACTGACTGTGGGGACACTGGGAGTGGATCCCCCTGACTCAACACTGATTGTGGGGACATTGGGAGTGGATCCCCTGGCTCAACACTGACTGTGGGGACACTGGGAGTGGATCCCCATGACTCAACACTGACTGTGGGGACACTGGGAGTGGATCCCCCTGACTCAACACTGACTGTGGGGGCACTGGGAGTGGATCCCCCTGACTCAACACTGACTGTGGAGACACTGGGAGTGGATCCACCTGACTCAACACTGACTGTGGGGACACTGGAAGTGGATCCCCCTGACTCAACGCTTCCTGTGGGGACACTGGGAGTGGATTCCACTGACTCAACACTGACTGTGGGTCACTGGGAGTGGATCCCCTGACTCAACACTGACTGTGGGCACACTGGGAGTGGATCTCCCTGACTCAACACTGAATGTGGGGACACTGGGAATGGATCCCTCTGACTCAACACAGGCTGTGGGGATACTGGGTGTGCATTCCCCTGACTCAACACTGACTGTGGGGACACTGGGAGTGGATCCCCCTGACTCAACTCTGACTGTGGGGACACTGGGAGTGGATCCCCCTGACTCAACACTGACTGTGGGGACACTGGGAGTGGATCCCCTTGACTCAACACTGACTGTGGGGACACTGGGAGTGGATCCCCCTGACTCAACACTGACTGTGGGGGCACTGGGAGTGGATCCCCCTGACTCAACACTGACTGTGGGGACACTGGGAGTGGATCCCCCTGACTCAACACTGCCTGGGGGGACACTGGGAGTGGATCCCCATGACTCAACACTGACTGTGGGGACACTGGGAGTGGATCCCCCTGACTCAACACTGACTGTGGGGACACTGGGAGTGGATACCCCTGACTCAACACTGACTGTGGGGACACTGGGAGTGGATCCCCCTGACTCAACACTGACTGTGGGGACACTGGGAGTGGATACCCCTGACTCAACACTGACTGTGGAGACACTGGGAGTGGATCCCCCTGACTCAACACTGACTGTGGGGACACTAGGAGTGGATCCCCCCTGACTCAACACTGACTGTGGCGTCACTGGGAGTGGATCTCCCTGACTCAACACTGACTGTGGGGACACTGGGAGTGGATCCCCCTGACTCAACACTGACTGTGGGGACACTGGGAGTGGATCCCCCTGACTCAACACTGACTGTGGGGACACTGGGATTGGATCACCTGACTCAACACTGACTGTGGGGACACTGGGAGTGGATCCCCCTGACTTGACACTGACTGTGGGGACACTGGGAGTGGATCCCCCTGACTCAACACTGACTGTGGGGTCACTGGGAGTGGATCCCACTGACTCAACACTGACTGTGGGGACACTGGGAGTGGATTCCCCTGACTCAACACTGACTGTGGGGACACTGGGAGTGGATCCCCCTGACTCAACACTGAATATGGGGACACTGAGTGTGGATCCCCCTGACTCAACACTGAATGTGGGGACACTGGGAGTGGATCCCCTGACTCAACACTGACTGTGGGGTCACTGGGAGTGGATCCCCCTGACTCAACACTGACTGTGGAGACACTGGGAGTGGATCCCCCTGACTCAACACTGACTCTGTGGACACTGGGAGTGGATCCCCCTGACTCAACACTGACTGTGGGGTCACTGGGAGTGGATCCCCCTGACTCAACACTGACTGTGGGGACACTGGGAGTGGATCTTCCTGACTCAACACTGACTGTGGGGACACTGGGAGTGGATCCCCTGACTCAACACTGCCTGTGGGGACACTGGGAGTGGATCCCCCTGACTCAACTCTGACTGTGGGGACATGGGAGTGGATCCATCTGACTCAACATATGCTGTGGGGACACTGGGAGTGGATTCCCCTGACTCAACGCTGACTGTGGGGACACTGGGAGTGGATCCCTCTGACTCAACACTGACTGTGGGGACACTGGGAGTGGATCCCCCTGACTCAACACTGACTGTGGGGACACTGGGAGTGGATCCCCCTGACTCAACACTGACTGTGGGGACACTGGGAGTGGATCCCCCTGGCTCAACACTGACTGTGGGGACACTGGGAGTGGATCCCCCTGACTCAACACTGACTGTGGGGACATTGGGAGTGGATCCCCCTGGCTCAACACTGACTGTGGGGACACTGGGAGTGGATCCCCATGACTCAACACTGACTGTGGGGACACTGGGAGTGGATCCCCCTGACTCAACACTGACTGTGGGGGCACTGGGAGTGGATCCCCCTGACTCAACACTGACTGTGGAGACACTGGGAGTGGATCCCCCTGACTCAACACTGACTGTGGGGACACTGGAAGTGGATCCCCCTGACTCAACGCTTCCTGTGGGGACACTGGGAGTGGATCCCCCTGACTCAACACTGACTGTGGGTCACTGGGAGTGGATCCCCTGACTCAACCCTGACTGTGGGCACACTGGGAGTGGATCTCCCTGTCTCAACACTGACTGTGGGGACACTGGGAATGGATCCCTCTGACTCAACACAGGCTGTGGGGATACTGGGTGTGCATTCCCCTGACTCAACACTGACTGTGGGGACACTGGGAGTGGATCCCCTGACTCAACACTGACTGTGGGGACACTGGGAGTGGATCCCCCTGACTCGGCACTGACTGTGGGGACACTGGGAGTGGATCCCCCTGACTCAACACTGACTGTGGGGTCACTGGGAGTGGATCCCCCTGACTCAACACTGACTGTGGGGACACTGGGAGTGGATTCCCCTGACTCAACACTGACTGTGGGGACACTGGGAGTGGATCCCCCCTGACTCAACTCTGACTGTGGGGACACTGGCAGTGGATCCCCTGACTCAACACTGTCTGTGGGGACACTGGGAGTGGATGCTGTGACTCAACACTGACTGTGGGCACACTGGGAGTGGATCTCCCTGTCTCAACACTGACTGTGGGGACACTGGGAATGGATCCCTCTGACTCAACACAGGCTGTGGGGATACTGGGTGTGCATTCCCCTGACTCAACACTGACTGTGGGGACACTGGGAGTGGATCCCCCTGACTCAACTCTGACTGTGGGGACACTGGGAGTGGATCCCCCTGACTCAACACTGACTGTGGGGACACTGGGAGTGGATCCCCTTGACTCAACACTGACTGTGGGGACACTGGGAGTGGATCCCCCTGACTCAACGCTGACTGTGGGGACACTGGGAGTGGATCCCCCTGACTCAACACTGACTGTGGGGACACTGGGAGTGGATCCTCCTGACTCAACACTGACTGTGGGGACACTGGGAGTGGATCCCCTGACTCAACACTGCCTGTGGGGACACTGGGAGTGGATCCCCTGACTCAACTCTGACTGTGGGGACACTGGGAGTGGATCCCTCTGACTCAACACATGCTGTGGGGACACTGGGAGTGGATTCCCCTGACTCAACACTGACTGTGGGGACACTGGGAGTGGATCCCCCTGACTCAACTCTGACTGTGGGGACACTGGGAGTGGATCCCCCTGACTCAACACTGACTGTGGGGACACTGGGAGTGGATCCCCCTGACTCAACACTGACTGTGGGGACACTGGGAGTGGATCCTCCTGACTCAACACTGTCTGTGGGTACACTGGGAGTGGATGCTGTGACTCAACACTGACTGTGGGCACACTGGGAGTGGATCTCCCTGGCTCAACACTGACTGTGTGGACACTGGGAGTGGATCCCTCTGACTCAACACAGGCTGTGGGGACACTGGGTGTGCATTCCCCTGACTCAACACTGACTGTGGGGACACTGGGAGTGGATCCCCCTGACTCAACTCTGACTGTGGGGACACTGGGAGTGGATCCCCCTGACTCAACACTGACTGTGGGGACACTGGGAGTGGATCCCCCTGACTCAACACTGACTGTGGGGACACTGGGAGTGGATCCCCCTGACTCAACACTGACTGTGGGGGCACTGGGAGTGGATCCCCCTGACTCAACACTGACTGTGGGGACACTGGGAGTGGATCCCCCTGACTCAACACTGCCTGTGGGGACACTGGGAGTGGATCCCCATGACTCAACACTGACTGTGGGGACACTGGGAGTGGATCCCCCTGACTCAACACTGACTGTAGGGACACTGGGAGTGGATCCCCCTGACTCAACACTGACTGTGGAGACACTGGGAGTGGATCCCCCTGACTCAACACTGACTGTGGGGACACTGGGATTGGATCCCCCTGACTCAACACTGCCTGTGGGGACACTGGGATTGGATCCCCCTGACTCAACACTGAATGTCGGGACACTGGGAGTGGATCCCCCCTGACTCAACACTGACTGTGGGGAAACTGGGAGTGGATCCCCCTGACTCAACACTGACTGTGGGGACACTGGGAGTGGATCTCCCTGACTCAACACTGACTGTGGGGTCACTGGGAGTGGACCCCCCTGACTCAACACTGACTGTGGGGACACTGGGAGTGGATCCCCCTGACTCAACACTGACTGTGGGGACACTGGGAGTGGATCCCCCTGACTCACCACTGACTGTGGGGACACTGGGGGTGGATCCCCCTGACTCAACATTGACTGTGGGGACACTGGGAGTGGATCCACCTGACTCAACGCTGACTGTGGGGACACTGGGAGTGGATCCCCCTGACTCAACACTGACTGTGGGGACACTGGGAGTGGATCCCCCTGACTCAACACTGACTGTGGGGACACTGGGAGTGGATCCCCCTTACTCAACACTGGCTGTGGGGACACTGGGAGTGGATCCCCCTGACTCAACACTGGCTGTAGGGACACTGGGAGTGGATCCCTCTGACTTAACACTGACTGTGGGGTCTCTGGGAGTGGATCCCCCTGACTCAACACTGACTGTGGGGTCTCTGGGAGTGGATCCCCCTGACTCAACACTGACCGTGGGGACACTGGGAGTGGATCCCCCCTGAGTCAACATTGCCTGTGGGGACACTGGGAGTGGATGCCCCTGACTCAACACTGACTGTGGGGATACTGGGAGTGGACCCCGCTGACTCAACACTGACTGTGGGGACACTGGGAGTGGATCCCCATGACTCAACACTGACTCTGTGGACACTGGGAGTGGATCCCACTGACTCAACGGTGACTGTGGGGGCACTGGGAGTGGACCCCCCTGACTCAACACTGACTGTGGGGACACTGGGAGTGGATCCCCCTGACTCAACACTGACTGTGGGGACACTGGGAGTGGATCCCCCTGACTCAACACTGACTGTGGGGACACTGGGAGTGGATCCCCCTGACTCAACACTGACTGTGGGGACACTGGGAGTGGATCCCCCTGGCTCAACACTGCCTGTGGGGACACTGGGAGTGGATCCCTCTGACTCAACACAGGCTGTGGGGACACTGTGAGTGGATTCCCCTGACTCAACACTGACTGTGGGGACACTGGGAGTGGATCCCCCTGACTCAACTCTGACTGTGGTGACACTGGGAGTGGATCCCGCTGACTCAACACTGACTGTGGGGACACTGGGAGTGGATCTCCCTGACTCAACACAGGCTGTGGGGACACTGGGAGTGGATTCCCCTGACTCAACACTGACTGTGGGGGCACTGGGAGTGGATCCCCCTGACTCAACTCTGACTGTGGGGACACTGGGAGTGGATCCCCCTGACTCAACACTGACTGTGGGCCACTGGGAGTGGATCCCCCTGACTCAACACTGACTGTGGGGACACTGGGAGTGGATCCCCCTGACTCAACACTGACTGTGGGGACACTGGGAGTGGATCCCCCTGACTCAACACTGCCTGTGGGGACACTGGGAGTGGATCCCCATGACTCAACGCTGACTGTGGGGACACTGGGAGTGGATCCCCCTGACTCAACACTGACTGCGGGGACACTGGGAGTGGATCCCCCTGACTCAACACTGATTGTGGAGACACTGGGAGTGGATCCCCCTGACTCAACACTGACCGTGGCGACACTGGGATTGGATCCCCCTGACTCAACACTGCCTGTGGGGACACTGGGAGTGGATCCCCCTGACTCAACACTGAATGTGGGGACACTGGGAGTGGATCCCCCTGACTCAACACTGGCTGTGGGCACACTGGGAGTGGATCTCCCTGACTCAACACTGACTGTGGGGTCACTGGGAGTGGATCCCCCCTGACTCAACTCTGACTGTGGGGAAACTGGGAGTGGATCCCCCTGACTCAACACTGACTGTGGGGACACTGGGAGTGGATCCCCCCTGACTCAACACTGACTGTGGCGTCACTGGGAGTGGATCTCCCTGACTCAACACTGACTGTGGGGACACTGGGAGTGGATCCCCCTGACTCAACACTGACTGTGGGGACACTGGGAGTGGATCCCCCTGACTCAACACTGACTGTGGGGACACTGGGAGTGGATCCCCCTGACTCAACTCTGACTGTGGGGACACTGGGAGTGGATCCCTCTGACTCAACACATGCTGTGAGGACACTGGGAGTGGATTCCCCTGACTCAACGCTGACTGTGGGGACACTGAGAGTGGATCCCTCTGGCTCAACACTGGTTGTGGGGACACTGGGAGTGGATCCCCCTGACTCAACACTGACTGTGGGGACACTGGGAGTGGATCCCGCTGACTCACCACTGACTGTGGGGACACTGGGAGTGGATCCCCCTGACTCAACACTGACTGTGGGGGCATTGGGAGTGGATCCCCCTGACTCAACACTGACTGTGGGGACACTGGGAGTGGATCCCCTGACTCAACACTTCCTGTGGGGACACTGGGAGTGGATCCCCATGACTCAACACTGACTGTGGGGACACTGGGATTGGATCCCCATGACTCAACACTGACTGTGGGGACACTGGGAGTGGATCCCCCTGACTCAACACTGACTGTGGAGACACTGGGAGTGGATCCCCCTGACTCAACACTGACTGCGGGGACACTGGAAGTGGATCCCCCTGACTCAACACTTCCTGTGGGGACACTGGAAGTGGATCCCCCTGACTCAACACTGACTGTGGGGACACTGGGAGTGGATCCCCTGACTCAACACTGACTGTGGGCACACTGGGAGTGGATCCCCCTGACTCAACACTGACTGTGGGGACACTGGGAGTGGATCCCCCTGACTCACCACTGACTGTGGGGACACTGGGAGTGGATCCCTCTGACTCAACACTGACTGTGGGGACACTGGGAGTGGATCCCCCTGACTCAACACTGACTGTGGGGACACTGGGAGTGGATCCCCCTGACTCACCACTGACTGTGGGGACACTGGGAGTGGATCCCCCTGAATCAACACTGACTGTGGGGGCACTGGGAGTGGATCCCCCTGACTCAACACTGACTGTGGGGACACTGGGATTTGATCCCCCTGACTCAACACTGAATGTGGGGACACTGGGAGTGGATCCCCATGACTCAACACTGACTGTGGGGAAACTGGGAGTGGATCCCCCTGACTCAACACTGACTGTGGGGACACTGGGAGTGGATCTCCCTGACTCAACACTGACTGTGGGGTCACTGGGAGTGGACCCCCCTGACTCAACACTGACTGTGGGGACACTGGGAGTGGATCCCCCTGACTCAACACTGACTGTGGGTACACTGGGAGTGGATCCCCCTGACTCACCACTGACTGTGGGGACACTGGGGGTGGATCCCCCTGACTCAACATTGACTGTGGGGACACTGGGAGTGGATCCACCTGACTCAACGCTGACTGTGGGGACACTGGGAGTGGATCCCCCTGACTCAACACTGACTCTGTGGACACTGGGAGTGGATCCCACTGACTCAACGGTGACTGTGGGGACACTGGGAGTGGACCCCCTGACTCAACACTGACTGTGGGGACACTGGGAGTGGATCCCCCTGACTCAACACTGACTGTGGGGACACTGGGAGTGGATCCCCCTGACTCAACACTGACTGTGGGGACACTGGGAGTGGATCCCCCTGACTCAACACTGACTGTGGGGACACTGGGAGTGGATCCCCATGACTCAACACTGCCTGTGGGGACACTGGGAGTGGATCCCTCTGACTCAACACAGGCTGTGGGGACACTGGGAGTGGATTCCCCTGACTCAACACTGACTGTGGGGACACTGGGAGTGGATCCCCCTGACTCAACTCTGACTGTGGGGACACTGGGAGTGGATCCCGCTGACTCAACACTGACTGTGGGGACACTGGGAGTGCATCCCCCTGACTCAACTCTGACTGTGGGGACACTGGGAGTGGATCCCTCTGACTCAGCACATGCTGTGGGGACACTGGGAGTGGATCCCCCTGACTCAACGCTGACTGTGGGGACACTGGGAGTGGATCCCTCTGACTCAACACTGACTGTGGGGACACTGGGAGTGGATCCCCCTGACTCAACACTGACTGTGGGGACACTGGGAGTGGATCCCCCTGACTCAACACTGACTGTGGAGACACTGGGAGTGGATCCCCCTGACTCAACACTGACTGTGGGGACACTGGAAGTGGATCCCCCTGACTCAACACTTCCTGTGGGGACACTGGGAGTGGATCCACCTGACTCAACACTGACTGTGCGGACACTGGGAGTGGATCCCCCTGACTCAACACTGACTGTGGGGACACTGGGAGTGGATCCCCCTGACTCAACACTGACTGTGGGGGCACTGGGAGTGGATCCCCCTGACTCAACACTGACTGTGGGGACACTGGGAGTGGATCCCCCTGACTCAACACTGCCTGTGGGGACACTGGGAGTGGATCCCCATGACTCAACACTGACTGTGGGGACACTGGGAGTGGATCCCCCTGACTCAACACTGACTGTGGGGACACTGGGAGTGGATCCCCCTGACTCAACACTGACTGTGGAGACACTGGGAGTGGATCCCCCTGACTCAACACTGACTGTGGGGACACTGGGATTGGATCCCCCTGACTCAACACTGCCTGTGGGGACACTGGGATTGGATCCCCCTGACTCAACACTGAATGTCGGGACACTGGGAGTGGATCCCCCCTGACTCAACACTGACTGTGGGGAAACTGGGAGTGGATCCCCCTGACTCAACACTGACTGTGGGGACACTGGGAGTGGATCTCCCTGACTCAACACTGACTGTGGGGTCACTGGGAGTGGACCCCCCTGACTCAACACTGACTGTGGGTACACTGGGAGTGGATCCCCCTGACTCAACACTGACTGTGGGTACACTGGGAGTGGATCCCCCTGACTCACCACTGACTGTGGGGACACTGGGGGTGGATCCCCCTGACTCAACATTGACTGTGGGGACACTGGGAGTGGATCCACCTGACTCAACGCTGACTGTGGGGACACTGGGAGTGGATCCCCCTGACTCAACACTGACTGTGGGGACACTGGGAGTGGATCCCCCTGACTCAACACTGACTGTGGGGACACTGGGAGTGGATCCCCCTTACTCAACACTGGCTGTGGGGACACTGGGAGTGGATCCCCCTGACTCAACACTGGCTGTAGGGACACTGAGAGTGGATCCCTCTGACTTAACACTGACTGTGGGGTCTCTGGGAGTGGATCCCCCTGACTCAACACTGACTGTGGGGTCTCTGGGAGTGGATCCCCCTGACTCAACACTGACCGTGGGGACACTGGGAGTGGATCCCCCCTGACTCAACATTGCCTGTGGGGACACTGGGAGTGGATGCCCCTGACTCAACACTGACTGTGGGGATACTGGGAGTGGACCCCGCTGACTCAACACTGACTGTGGGGACACTGGGAGTGGATCCCCATGACTCAACACTGACTCTGTGGACACTGGGAGTGGATCCCACTGACTCAACGGTGACTGTGGGGACACTGGGAGTGGACCCCCCTGACTCAACACTGACTGTGGGGACACTGGGAGTGGATCCCCCTGACTCAACACTGACTGTGGGGACACTGGGAGTGGATCCCCCTGACTCAACACTGACTGTGGGGACACTGGGAGTGGATCCCCCTGACTCAACACTGAATGTGGGGACACTGGGAGTGGATCCCCCTGACTCAACACTGGCTGTGGGCACACTGGGAGTGGATCTCCCTGACTCAACACTGACTGTGGGGTCACTGGGAGTGGATCCCCCCTGACTCAACTCTGACTGTGGGGAAACTGGGAGTGGATCCCCCTGACTCAACACTGACTGTGGGGACACTGGGAGTGGATCCCCCCTGACTCAACACTGACTGTGGCGTCACTGGGAGTGGATCTCCCTGACTCAACACTGACTGTGGGGACACTGGGAGTGGATCCCCCTGACTCAACACTGACTGTGGGGACACTGGGAGTGGATCCCCCTGACTCAACACTGACTGTGGGGACACTGGGAGTGGATCCCCCTGACTCAACTCTGACTGTGGGGACACTGGGAGTGGATCCCTCTGACTCAACACATGCTGTGAGGACACTGGGAGTGGATTCCCCTGACTCAACGCTGACTGTGGGGACACTGAGAGTGGATCCCTCTGGCTCAACACTGGTTGTGGGGACACTGGGAGTGGATCCCCCTGACTCAACACTGACTGTGGGGACACTGGGAGTGGATCCCCCTGACTCACCACTGACTGTGGGGACACTGGGAGTGGATCCCCCTGACTCAACACTGACTGTGGGGGCATTGGGAGTGGATCCCCCTGACTCAACACTGACTGTGGGGACACTGGGAGTGGATCCCCTGACTCAACACTTCCTGTGGGGACACTGGGAGTGGATCCCCATGACTCAACACTGACTGTGGGGACACTGGGATTGGATCCCCATGACTCAACACTGACTGTGGGGACACTGGGAGTGGATCCCCCTGACTCAACACTGACTGTGGAGACACTGGGAGTGGATCCCCCTGACTCAACACTGACTGCGGGGACACTGGAAGTGGATCCCCCTGACTCAACACTTCCTGTGGGGACACTGGAAGTGGATCCCCCTGACTCAACACTGACTGTGGGGACACTGGGAGTGGATCCCCTGACTCAACACTGACTGTGGGCACACTGGGAGTGGATCCCCCTGACTCAACACTGACTGTGGGGACACTGGGAGTGGATCCCCCTGACTCACCACTGACTGTGGGGACACTGGGAGTGGATCCCTCTGACTCAACACTGACTGTGGGGACACTGGGAGTGGATCCCCCTGACTCAACACTGACTGTGGGGACACTGGGAGTGGATCCCCCTGACTCACCACTGACTGTGGGGACACTGGGAGTGGATCCCCCTGAATCAACACTGACTGTGGGGGCACTGGGAGTGGATCCCCCTGACTCAACACTGACTGTGGGGACACTGGGATTGGATCCCCCTGACTCAACACTGAATGTGGGGACACTGGGAGTGGATCCCCATGACTCAACACTGACTGTGGGGAAACTGGGAGTGGATCCCCCTGACTCAACACTGACTGTGGGGACACCGGGAGTGGATCTCCCTGACTCAACACTGACTGTGGGGTCACTGGGAGTGGACCCCCCTGACTCAACACTGACTGTGGGGACACTGGGAGTGGATCCCCCTGACTCAACACTGACTGTGGGTACACTGGGAGTGGATCCCCCTGACTCACCACTGACTGTGGGGACACTGGGGGTGGATCCCCCTGACTCAACATTGACTGTGGGGACACTGGGAGTGGATCCACCTGACTCAACGCTGACTGTGGGGACACTGGGAGTGGATCCCCCTGACTCAACACTGACTCTGTGGACACTGGGAGTGGATCCCACTGACTCAACGGTGACTGTGGGGACACTGGGAGTGGACCCCCCTGACTCAACACTGACTGTGGGGACACTGGGAGTGGATCCCCCTGACTCAACACTGACTGTGGGGACACTGGGAGTGGATCCCCCTGACTCAACACTGACTGTGGGGACACTGGGAGTGGATCCCCCTGACTCAACACTGACTGTGGGGACACTAGGAGTGGATCCCCATGACTCAACACTGCCTGTGGGGACACTGGGAGTGGATCCCTCTGACTCAACACAGGCTGTGGGGACACTGGGAGTGGATTCCCCTGACTCAACACTGACTGTGGGGACACTGGGAGTGGATCCCCCTGACTCAACTCTGACTGTGGGGACACTGGGAGTGGATCCCGCTGACTCAACACTGACTGTGGGGACACTGGGAGTGCATCCCCCTGACTCAACTCTGACTGTGGGGACACTGGGAGTGGATCCCTCTGACTCAGCACATGCTGTGGGGACACTGGGAGTGGATTCCCCTGACTCAACGCTGACTGTGGGGACACTGGGAGTGGATCCCTCTGACTCAACACTGACTGTGGGGACACTGGGAGTGGATCCCCCTGACTCAACACTGACTGTGGGGACACTGGGAGTGGATCCCCCTGACTCAACACTGACTGTGGAGACACTGGGAGTGGATCCCCCTGACTCAACACTGACTGCGGGGACACTGGAAGTGGATCCCCCTGACTCAACACTTCCTGTGGGGACACTGGGAGTGGATCCACCTGACTCAACACTGACTGTGCGGACACTGGGAGTGGATCCCCCTGACTCAACACTGACTGTGGGGACACTGGGAGTGGATCCCCCTGACTCAACACTGACTGTGGGGGCACTGGGAGTGGATCCCCCTGACTCAACACTGACTGTGGGGACACTGGGAGTGGATCCCCCTGACTCAACACTGCCTGTGGGGACACTGGGAGTGGATCCCCATGACTCAACACTGACTGTGGGGACACTGGGAGTGGATCCCCCTGACTCAACACTGACTGTGGGGACACTGGGAGTGGATCCCCCTGACTCAACACTGACTGTGGAGACACTGGGAGTGGATCCCCCTGACTCAACACTGACTGTGGGGACACTGGGATTGGATCCCCCTGACTCAACACTGCCTGTGGGGACACTGGGATTGGATCCCCCTGACTCAACACTGAATGTCGGGACACTGGGAGTGGATCCCCCCTGACTCAACACTGACTGTGGGGAAACTGGGAGTGGATCCCCCTGACTCAACACTGACTGTGGGGACACTGGGAGTGGATCTCCCTGACTCAACACTGACTGTGGGGTCACTGGGAGTGGACCCCCCTGACTCAACACTGACTGTGGGGACACTGGGAGTGGATCCCCCTGACTCAACACTGACTGTGGGTACACTGGGAGTGGATCCCCCTGACTCACCACTGACTGTGGGGACACTGGGGGTGGATCCCCCTGACTCAACATTGACTGTGGGGACACTGGGAGTGGATCCACCTGACTCAACGCTGACTGTGGGGACACTGGGAGTGGATCCCCCTGACTCAACACTGACTGTGGGGACACTGGGAGTGGATCCCCCTGACTCAACACTGACTGTGGGGACACTGGGAGTGGATCCCCCTTACTCAACACTGGCTGTGGGGACACTGGGAGTGGATCCCCCTGACTCAACACTGGCTGTAGGGACACTGAGAGTGGATCCCTCTGACTTAACACTGACTGTGGGGTCTCTGGGAGTGGATCCCCCTGACTCAACACTGACTGTGGGGTCTCTGGGAGTGGATCCCCCTGACTCAACACTGACCGTGGGGACACTGGGAGTGGATCCCCCCTGACTCAACATTGCCTGTGGGGACACTGGGAGTGGATGCCCCTGACTCAACACTGACTGTGGGGATACTGGGAGTGGACCCCGCTGACTCAACACTGACTGTGGGGACACTGGGAGTGGATCCCCATGACTCAACACTGACTCTGTGGACACTGGGAGTGGATCCCACTGACTCAACGGTGACTGTGGGGACACTGGGAGTGGACCCCCCTGACTCAACACTGACTGTGGGGACACTGGGAGTGGATCCCCCTGACTCAACACTGACTGTGGGGACACTGGGAGTGGATCCCCCTGACTCAACACTGACTGTGGGGACACTGGGAGTGGATCCCCCTGACTCAACACTGACTGTGGGGACACTGGGAGTGGATCCCCCTGACTCAACACTGCCTGTGGGGACACTGGGAGTGGATCCCTCTGACTCAACACAGGCTGTGGGGACACTGGGAGTGGATTCCCCTGACTCAACACTGACTGTGGGGACACTGGGAGTGGATCCCCCTGACTCAACTCTGACTGTGGGGACACTGGGAGTGGATCCCGCTGACTCAACACTGACTGTGGGGACACTGGGAGTGGATCTCCCTGACTCAACACAGGCTGTGGGGACACTGGGAGTGGATTCCCCTGACTCAACACTGACTGTGGGGGCACTGGGAGTGGATCCCCCTGACTCAACTCTGACTGTGGGGACACTGGGAGTGGATCCCCCTGACTCAACACTGACTGTGGGCCACTGGGAGTGGATCCCCCTGACTCAACACTGACTGTGGGGACACTGGGAGTGGATCCCCCTGACTCAACACTGACTGTGGGGACACTGGGAGTGGATCCCCCTGACTCAACACTGCCTGTGGGGACACTGGGAGTGGATCCCCATGACTCAACGCTGACTGTGGGGACACTGGGAGTGGATCCCCCTGACTCAACACTGACTGCGGGGACACTGGGAGTGGATCCCCCTGACTCAACACTGATTGTGGAGACACTGGGAGTGGATCCCCCTGACTCAACACTGACCGTGGGGACACTGGGATTGGATCCCCCTGACTCAACACTGCCTGTGGGGACACTGGGAGTGGATCCCCCTGACTCAACACTGAATGTGGGGACACTGGGAGTGGATCCCCCTGACTCAACACTGGCTGTGGGCACACTGGGAGTGGATCTCCCTGACTCAACACTGACTGTGGGGTCACTGGGAGTGGATCCCCCCAGACTCAACTCTGACTGTGGGGAAACTGGGAGTGGATCCCCCTGACTCAACACTGACTGTGGGGACACTGGGAGTGGATCCCCCCTGACTCAACACTGACTGTGGCGTCACAGGGAGTGGATCTCCCTGACTCAACACTGACTGTGGGGACACTGGGAGTGGATCCCCCTGACTCAACACTGACTGTGGGGACACTGGGAGTGGATCCCCCTGACTCAACACTGACTGTGGGGACACTGGGAGTGGATCCCCCTGACTCAACTCTGACTGTGGGGACACTGGGAGTGGATCCCTCTGACTCAACACATGCTGTGAGGACACTGGGAGTGGATTCCCCTGACTCAACGCTGACTGTGGGGACACTGGGAGTGGATCCCTCTGACTCAACACTGGCTGTGGGGACACTGGGAGTGGATCCCCCTGACTCAACACTGACTGTGGGGACACTGGGAGTGGATCCCCCTGACTCACCACTGACTGTGGGGACACTGGGAGTGGATCCCCCTGACTCAACACTGACTGTGGGGGCACTGGGAGTGGATCCCCCTGACTCAACACTGACTGTGGGGACACTGGGAGTGGATCCCCCTGACTCAACACTGACTGTGGGGACACTGGGAGTGGATCCCCATGACTCAACACTGACTGTGGGGACACTGGGAGTGGATCCCCATGACTCAACACTGACTGTGGGGACACTGGGAGTGGGTCCCCCTGACTCAACACTGACTGTGGAGACACTGGGAGTGGATCCCCCTGACTCAACACTGACTGCGGGGACACTGGAAGTGGATCCCCCTGACTCAACACTTCCTGTGGGGACACTGGAAGTGGATCCCCCTGACTCAACACTGACTGTGGGGACACTGGGAGTGGATCCCCTGACTCAACACTGACTGTGGGCACACTGGGAGTGGATCTCCCTGACTCAACACTGACTGTGGGGACACTGGGAGTGGATCCCTCTGACTCAACACAGGCTGTGGGGACACTGGGTGGGCATTCCCCTGACTCAACACTGACTGTGGGGACACTGGGAGTGGATCCCCCTGACTCAACTCTGACTGTGGGGACACTGGGAGTGGATCCCCCTGACTCAACACTGACTGTGGTGACACTGGGAGTGGATCCCCCTGACTCAACACTGCCTGTGGGGACACTGGGAGTGGATCCCCATGACTCAACACTGACTGTGGGGACACTGGGAGTGGATCCCCCTGACTCAACCCTGATTGTGGGGACACAGGGAGTGGATCCCCCTGACTCAACACTGACTGTGGGGACACTGGGAGTGGATCCCCCTGACTCAACACTGACTGTGGGGACGCTGGGAGTGGATCCCCCTGACTCAACAATGACTGTGGGGACACTGGGAGTGGATCCCCCTGACTCAACTCTGACTGTGGGGACACTGGGAGTGGATCCCTCTGACTCAGCACATGCTGTGGGGACACTGGGAGTGGATTCCCCTGACTCAACGCTGACTGTGGGGACACTGGGAGTGGATCCCTCTGACTCAACACTGACTGTGGGGACACTGGGAGTGGATCCCCCTGACTCAACACTGACTGTGGGGACACTGGGAGTGGATCCCCCTGACTCACCACTGATTGTGGGGACACTGGGAGTGGATCCCCCTGAATCAACACTGACTGTGGGGGCACTGGGAGTGGATCCCCCTGACTCAACACTGACTGTGGGGACACTGGGAGTGGATCCCCCTGACTCAACACTGACTGTGGGGACACTGGGAGTGGATCCCCATGACTCAACACTGACTGTGGGGACACTGGGAGTGGATCCCCCTGACTCAACACTGACTGTGGGGACACTGGGAGTGGATCCCCCTGACTCAACACTGACTGTGGAGACACTGGGAGTGGATCCCCCTGACTCAACACTGACTGCGGGGACACTGGAAGTGGATCCCCCTGACTCAACACTTCCTGTGGGGACACTGGGAGTGGATCCCCCTGACTCAACACTGACTGTGCGGACACTGGGAGTGGATCCCCTGACTCAACACTGACTGTGGGCACACTGGGAGTGGATCTCCCTGACTCAACACTGACTGTGGGGACACTGGGAGTGGATCCCTCTGACTCAACACAGGCTGTGGGGACAGTGGGTGTGCATTCCCCTGACTCAACACTGTCTGTGGGGACACTGGGAGCGGATCCCCCTGGCTCAACTCTGACTGTGGGGACACTGGGAGTGGATACCCCTGACTCAACACTGACTGTGGGGTCACTGGGAGTGGATCCCCTTGACTCAACACTGACTGTGGGGACACTGGGAGTGGATCCCCCTGACTCAACACTGACTGTGGGGGCACTGGGAGTGGATCCCCCTGACTCAACACTGACTGTGGGGACACTGGGAGTGGATCCCCCTGACTCAACACTGTCTGTGGGGAAACTGGGAGTGGATCCCCATGACTCAACACTGACTGTGGGGACACTGGGAGTGGATCCCCCTGACTCAACACTGACTGTGGGGACACTGGGAGTGGATCCCCCTGACTCAACACTGACTGTGGAGACACTGGGAGTGGATCCCCCTGACTCAACACTGACTGTGGGGACACTAGGAGTGGATCCCCCCTGACTCAACACTGACTGCGGGGACACTGGGAGTGGATCCCCCTGACTCAACACTGATTGTGGAGACACTGGGAGTGGATCCCCCTGACTCAACACTGACCGTGGGGACACTGGGAGTGGATCCCCCTGACTCAACACTGACTGTGGGGACACTGGGAGTGGATCCCCTGACTCAACACTGACTGTGGGGACACTGGGAGTGGATCCCCCTGACTTGACACTGACTGTGGGGACACTGGGAGTGGATCCCCCTGACTCAACACTGACTGTGGGGTCACTGGGAGTGGATCCCACTGACTCAACACTGACTGTGGGGACACTGGGAGTGGATTCCCCTGACTCAACACTGACTGTGGGGACACTGGGAGTGGATCCCCCTGACTCAACACTGAATATGGGGACACTGAGTGTGGATCCCCCTGACTCAACACTGAATGTGGGGACACTGGGACTGGATCCCCTGACTCAACACTGACTGTGGGGTCACTGGGAGTGGATCCCCCTGACTCAACACTGACTGTGGAGACACTGGGAGTGGATCCCCCTGACTCAACACTGACTCTGTGGACACTGGGAGTGGATCCTCCTGACTCAACGCTGACTGTGGGGACACTGGGAGTGGATCCCACTGACTCAACACTGACTGTGGGGACACTGGGAGTGGATCCTCCTGACTCAACACTGACTGTGGGGACACTGGGAGTGGATCCCCTGACTCAACACTGCCTGTGGGGACACTGGGAGTGGATCCCCCTGACTCAACTCTGACTGTGGGGACACTGGGAGTGGATCCCTCTGACTCAACACATGCTGTGGGGACACTGGGAGTGGATTCCCCTGACTCAACGCTGACTGTGGGGACACTGGGAGTGGATCCCTCTGACTCAACACTGACTGTGGGGACACTGGGAGTGGATCCCCCTGACTCAACACTGACTGTGGGGACACTGGGAGTGGATCCCCCTGACTCACCACTGACTGTGGGGACACTGGGAGTGGATCCCCCTGACTCAACACTGACTGTGGGGGCACTGGGAGTGGATCCCCCTGACTCAACACTGACTGTGGGGACACTGGGAGTGGATCCCTCTGACTCAACACAGGCTGTGGGGACACTGGGTGTGCATTCCCCTGACTCAACACTGACTGTGGGGACACTGGGAGTGGATCCCCCTGACTCAACACTGACTGTGGGGACACTGGGAGTGGATCCCCCTGACTCAACACTGACTGTGGGGACACTGGGAGTGGATCCCCCTGACTCAACACTGACTGTGGGGACACTGGGAGTGGATCCCCCTGACTCAACACTGACTGTGGGGGCACTGGGATTGGATCCCCCTGACTCAACACTGCCTGTGGGGACACTGGGATTGGATCCCCCTGACTCAACACTGAATGTCGGGACACTGGGAGTGGATCCCCCCTGACTCAACACTGACTGTGGGGAAACTGGGAGTGGATCCCCCTGACTCAACACTGACTGTGGGGACACTGGGAGTGGATCCCCCTGACTCAACACTGACTGTGGGGACGCTGGGAGTGGATCCCCCTGACTCAACTCTGACTGTGGTGACACTGGGAGTGGATCCCCCTGACTCAACACTGCCTGTGGGGACACTGGGAGTGGATCCCCATGACTCAACACTGACTGTGTGGACACTGGGAGTGGATCCCCCTGACTCAACACTGATTGTGGGGACACAGGGAGTGGATCCCCCTGACTCAACACTGACTGTGGGGACACTGGGAGTGGATCCCCCTGACTCAACACTGACTGTGGGGACGCTGGGAGTGGATCCCCCTGACTCAACAATGACTGTGGGGACACTGGGAGTGGATCCCCCTGACTCAACTCTGACTGTGGGGACACTGGGAGTGGATCCCTCTGACTCAGCACATGCTGTGGGGACACTGGGAGTGGATTCCCCTGACTCAACGCTGACTGTGGGGACACTGGGAGTGGATCCCTCTGACTCAACACTGACTGTGGGGACACTGGGAGTGGATCCCCCTGACTCAACACTGACTGTGGGGACACTGGGAGTGGATCCCCCTGACTCACCACTGATTGTGGGGACACTGGGAGTGGATCCCCCTGAATCAACACTGACTGTGGGGGCACTGGGAGTGGATCCCCCTGACTCAACACTGACTGTGGGGACACTGGGAGTGGATCCCCCTGACTCAACACTGACTGTGGGGACACTGGGAGTGGATCCCCATGACTCAACACTGACTGTGGGGACACTGGGAGTGGATCCCCCTGACTCAACACTGACTGTGGGGACACTGGGAGTTGATCCCCCTGACTCAACACTGACTGTGGAGACACTGGGAGTGGATCCCCCTGACTCAACACTGACTGCGGGGACACTGGAAGTGGATCCCCCTGACTCAACACTTCCTGTGGGGACACTGGGAGTGGATCCCCCTGACTCAACACTGACTGTGCGGACACTGGGAGTGGATCCCCTGACTCAACACTGACTGT